>NC_090648.1:308647220-308837527 GCF_040937935.1 Hyperolius riggenbachi
GGTAGATCGTGGCCTCCTGGCCGCATCCCATTGACTTTTGTGGCCAGCAGCTGTAGAACGTGGCCACTTGGCCGCGTCCTATCAGATTCTGCTGCTAGCCACTGATGTGTCCAATCAGGAGAGGAGAGAGGCGCGGCTGAGAGTCTAAGGGCGGCAGTGTCATGGCTGGGGGCGGCGCTGGAGGCAACACTTCTGCCTCCTCTCACGCTGCCCGCCGGAGCGCTCCCTCAGCCGCCTGGTGATGTGATCTCCGCTGTGAAGTTGGCTGCGCGCACGAGGTGTCATGGCTGCGCGCACGAGGTGTCATGGCTGCCCGCATCGCTGCTGCACATGGCCTGTATGGGGAGATGACAAGCCCGCAGACTCCACAGTTGAAGGGAGGTAAGTGATTGCATGTGCCCGCCCTATACCTAGTTAACCTGTACTGAGGGGACCTATGCCTAGCTAACCTGTACTGAAGGGACCTATGCCTAGCTAACCTGTACTGAGGGGACCTATACCTAGCTAACCTGTACTGAGGGGACCTTTGCCTAGCTAACCTGTACTGAGGGGACCTATGCCTAGCTAACCTGTACTGAAGGGACCTATGCCTAGCTAACCTGTACTGAGGGGACCTATACCTAGCTAACCTGTACTGAGGGGACCTTTGCCTAGCTAACCTGTACTGATGGGACCTATACCTAGCTAACCTGTACTGATGGGACCTATGCCTAGCTAACCTGTACTGAGGGGACCTATACCTAGCTAACCTGTACTGAGGGGACCTATACCTAGCTAACCTGTACTGAGGGGACCTATGCCTAGCTAACCAGTACTGAGGGGACGTATGCCTAACTACCTTTCGGGGGGTGCATTTAAAACGTTGGTAGATCTCCTGGCCTTGGCGAATTTTAAAGTAGCTCGCGAGCCGAAAAAGTGTGGGCACCCCTGCCCTAGGCTATGACCTCTTCGGCCTAGGGGCCCGAAACTCGCCAGTCATGTTCCCCCTAAGGGTCCCTACAATGCTAGAAAATTTGGTACTGCTGAGCCATTGCCCTTTGAAAATATGTGAGATTTTGGAAAGTGAAATAGGGAGGCAATGAAATCCTATGGGGGATTTTACCAATTTTGGACCCCTGTAACTCTGGTTTGCAGAGATGTAGGGACCCCATCTTTGGAATCCAAGTCTAACAATATGTCTTCTACCTGCATGAGACATTTCGTGAGATTCAGACGTTGCTAACGGCCATGGCTGAGATTTATGTACGCCACCATCACTACCATTAAAATAGCCCAAACAAACAGGTTTTTGTGACCCTAGGCTATGACCTCTTCGGCCTAGGGGCCCGAAACTCACCAGTCATGTTCCCCCTAAGGGTCCCTACAATGCTGGAAAATTTGGTACTGCTGAGCCATTGCCCTTTGAAAAGATGTGAGATTTTGGAAAGTGAAATAGGGAGGCAATGAAATCCTATGGGGGATTTTACCAATTTTGGACCCCTGTAACTCTGGTTTGCAGAGATGTAGGGACCCCATCTTTGTAATACAAGTCTAAAAATATGTCTTCTACCTGCATGAGACATTTCGTGAGATTCAGACTTTGCTAACGGCCATTGCTGCGATTTATGTACGTCACCATCACTACCATTGAAATAGCCCAAATAAACAGGTTTTTGTGACCCTAGGCTATGACCTCTTTGGCCTAGGGGCCCGAAACTCACCAGTCATGTTCCCCCTAAGGGTCCCTACAATGCTAGAAAATTTGCCACTGCTGAGTAATTGCCCTTTGAAAAGATGTGAGATTTTGGAACTGTAAATAGGAGGCCCAATGAAAGCCTATGGGGGATTTTACCAAATTTGGAGCCCTGTAACTCTGGTTTGCAGAGATGTAGGGAACCCATCTTTGGAGCCCAAGTCTAACAATATGTCTTCTACCTGCATGAGACATTTCGTGAGATTCAGACGTTGCTAACGGCCATTGCTGCGATTTATGTACGTCAGACTCGCCACCATTGAAATTGCCCAATAAACAGGTTTTGTGACCCTAGGCTATGACCTCTTCGGCCTAGGACTGCATTGAACGCGACCCACGCATTGTGCGCATTCTGGACAACACCAATTACTGGGTTTATACCCTTCTGGATCCACGGTACAAACACAATGTTCCAAAACTGCTTGAAGAAAGAGCCAGACAGGTCAAAATGGAAGAATACCAGCAGGCCCTTGTGGAGACTTTAGAGAGGAGATTGACATCCTCCCCCTCCTCTAGCCAGTTGTACGCCGACAGACTGACTTCCGCAAACCCAGGACGACCAGGAGGGCAGCAAACAACACAAGCCGCAGCTAGTGCCCAAAAGGGAATGGTATCGGCAGTGTCCTTGGAGTGGGAAAATTTTCTGACACCCATGCAGCAGCACACAGAACAGCAAGCGTGCAGATCCACCTCCAACACTGATCGCCTGGAGAAGATGGTCAAGGACTACATGTCAGATGGCGTAGCTGTGTTGAACAATCCATCTGCACCCTTCAACTATTGGGTATCGAAGCTAGACACCTGGCACAAACTGGCAATGTACGCAATAGAGGTGCTGGCTTGCCCGGCAGCCAGCGTTATGTCGGAACGCTGTTTCAGTGCTGCCGGAGGCATCGTCACAGATCGGCGGCGTATCCGCCTCTCCACAGAAAATGCAGACCGTCTGACTCAAATTAAAATGAATCAATCCTGGATTGGAAACGACTACGCAACACTCCCGGACCCCAACCAAGTAACATGAACAATGAACATCTGTGATGGGTTAGCGTTTCCGGTCCCTGTTTATTGAACCTCTCATCTGTATTACATTTATGACTGCATGGCGACAAAATGCAAATTGCTATCCGCACGCTTCTTGTCCTCATGCAAGGCCTGGGTTGTTGTGTCTCAAAGCGTGGCCTTCTCCTCCTGCGCCACCCTCCTCCTGTTCCATCACATGTGCTGCTGCTGGGTTAGCGTTACCGGTCCCTTTTCCTGGAACCTCTTATATGTATTACATTTATGACTGCATGCCGACAAAAAGCATGTTACCTGTGCAAAGAAAACAGACATTTCCCGCATTTAAAAGACAGTTTTCCCTTTGAAACTTTAAAATCGATTTTCTCAAAAACTATAAGCTCTTTTTGCTAATTTTTTTTTCCTCTTGTACCCACTCCCAAGGTGCACATACCCTGTAAATTTGGGGTATGTAGCATGTAAGGAGGCTTTACAAAGCACAAAAGTTCGGGCCCCCATAGACTTCCATTATGTTCGGAGTTCGGGTCGAACACCCGAACATCGCGGCCATGTTCGGCCTGTTCGGCCCGAACCCGAACATCTAGATGTTCGCCCAACACTACTCAGTGCCAACAAATACTAAGAATTTGAAAACTTTGACTTCACACCTGGCACTACAACCCTGATCTATAAATGGAATACTGGTTCTACTTATTTTTCTTATTCCATCCATAGTACAGACTCATTTACAGATAATGAGCACATTGTGATTGGATATGTGTATATCTTTCAATATACAAGGATGAGGTTTACTATAAACTGCCTAACGACTGCTCAATGGCAATTGGCATGAGCAGCACAGCAGCCCCAGGACCACTCCACAGCAATTGGCATGAAGTGCTGGGGGCAGAGATTGCTCCACTCCGTCATCAGCCTCCCAATGGCGATCGCCGCTAGTGACTGTTAGACAGCGAAACCGCCATCTAATACCACTGTACAGTGCTGCAATATAGGGCAGCGCTGTACTAGGAACAGCTGTGTGACACCCTGGGAGGCAGAAAAGTAATCCACTGTCATAGGCTGAAGCCTATGACAGCCGATCAAGCTGATTGGCTGGCGGGGGGAGGGAGGGCTACAAAATATTAAAAAAAATGTATTTTATTTACAAAATAAAAACACAAATATTTATAAAAAAATCAACATCCTGGGAGCGATCATAGCCCACCAACAGAAAGCTCTGTTGGTGGGCAGAAAATGTGTGTGTGTGGGGGGGGGGGGGGGGGGGGATAACTTGTGTGCTGAATTGTATGGCCCTGCAGCGAGGCCTTTAAAGCTGCAGTGGCCTAATTAGCAAAAAATGGCCTGGTCACTAGGGGGGTTTAAGAACGCGGTCCTCAAGAGGTTGATGTGCAAATGTTATCCTTGTTGAATTATTAACAAACTTAATGTAATGCTACTATGATGGTCTTTGCAGTGGAGCACTTCCATCTTTAGAATAACTACTTTTTAATCTTGAGAATCTTTATCACAGTAGACAGTACATATGGAAACAAAACAGGAACTGAAGCATGAAGGTGTTTCCCTTGAAAAATGTATTATGGCACTCTGGCCATTTTTAAATCAGTTCATTAGCAAAGGAAAAAAGACGTAGATCATTAATCTCAAACACAAACCTGCTGAAAAATTGATCAAGCCTTTACAACTACGGAAATACCCTGAAGCTGCTATTGATCAGTAATGTGGTGTGTGCTACAAGACGGCAGAAGGATGTTGAAGCGAGAAACAAAAGAAGCGTTATGCATGGCGAGCAGAAAGAAAAATCATGCTGCTTCAACTGTGAAACCCTTCCGCGTAGACTGAGCAACAAAAGGGGGGCAGCTCCATTCTTTACTGAAGCCTTCAAACAATGGTTGACAAGGCTGCTCATTAAGTTGGACATCTGCAAGAAAACATACCTTGCCAGATTGAAAGCATCATCGATCAGTCCTGCTCGATTACTGACAGAAATGACCTATGAGAAAAATGGAACCATTTAGGATGATAATGCCAGTAGGGAGCTTCAGATCAACACAAATCCCTGCAAAACAAACTTAACGAGAACTTACAGTACCTCACAGTTCCTCATTAGCTGATCAATCAGTAGTCTCCAGTTCTTGACATCATAGTTAACTCTGAAGTAGCCGATTTGATCAATGTTACCCAGCACCCAGTTGCTTTCATCTAACAAGGGAATTCGGTGATACTCTAAGACGAAAACAAAATTGTCATTTAATTGATGTTAAACTGTTTTTTTTTATTCTAAACAGTTCATACAACAATTCACACAAAAAGTAAAGCAAAAAATGAATGATAAACAGTACTTTATGCTTGTTAAGCTTACTAATTGTCTAAAGCAATTAGTTAGTCATTAAGAAAGAAATTTTCTCAATCTAAATAACAGCGTATTTGAAATTATTTATACAGCAGCTGTTCTCTTAATCAGTGAGAAGAGAAACACAACTACAACCAGCACTGTGCCAAACTTAACAACACATGTGTGTTCCAAGACTCTAAAGTGAGCATCATTGCCACTTTATTGTCAATAACATATGCTACTACCTTAAATGCAAATACATGACAAATAGGAAGAAAATCATACACACACACACTATATTATATATATATATATATATATATATATATATATATATATATATATATATGTATATATATATATATATATATATATATATATATATATATATATATATATATGTATATATATATATATGTATATATATATATATATATATATATATATATATATGTATATATATATATATGTATTATATATATATATATATATATATATATATATATATATATATGTGTGTATGTATATATATATATATGTATTATATATATATATATATATATATATATATATATATATATATATATATATATATATATATATATATATATATATATATATATATATATATATATATATATACATACACACACACACAGTATATATACATACATACATATTCATGAGAAACTCTGGTGCTTAACACCCCCCCAAAAAAAAATAATTTAATGCATTATACATAAATATTCAAAATTAAGTTGTGGATGGAAGGAGAGACAATGAGAGGGATTTGCAGAAGCTCACTATTTCAGTGGCAGCTTGGCTGCTTCACTCTGTACCCTTATCACCCTGTGACACATTTCTGCTGCCAACGCCTGTATATTCCTCTGTTGGATGTGATCAGATCCATTGTACAGGCTTGACATTGGCATATGTGATTATTCAGAATTATGCATGTTTTTGTAAACGAATACCTCAGTGCCTAAGAAGCTGTATGGACAATAGCTGTGTTTGTGAATGTGCAAAGGCTTAATTATGTTGACTGTTTAAATTTACTGTGAAACTAATTTACTAATAAAGGCACATAGTAACCTTCTACCTTACAACTGTCAATATTTCCTAAGCACTAGGCAACCGGTAATGTACAGCCTGAAGTGCAAGCTGTCCCAATTTTGGGGCCATGGCACTGTATCAAATATGAAAACGATGAAAGAACACATGTATGTCCATATACACTGCAGGCCATTGTGTTGTATTATATGTGCCTGTTTATAAATAAATGTGTGGCAGTCAGACAGCATGATGATCAGTAATGTCACTGTTCACACATGTCACCATGAACATGTACAGTCACCAAACTGTAAAAAAAATTGATCTTTATGTGATGGACAGGACAAATTGCTACATTGCAGCTTGATGATGACATACATGCCAGTCAAAAAAGGGACATTAACCTCTTGCCGACCGCGTCACGCTGGTAGGCGTGGCCGCGGTGGCAGCCCCAGGACCGCCTAACGCCAATTGCCGTAAAGTCCTGGGGCTCTGTTTTGCAGGAGATCGCGCGCAGGCTGCGCGCGCATCTCCTGCTTGGGGGGCGGAGCTCCGCCCCGCCTTCAGTCTCCGAGCGGCTATTGCCGCTCGGGAGACTGTTAGACGGCGTGATCGCCGTCTATTTACTCTGTGCAGCGCTGCGATCAGCAGCAGGGCTGCACTGGGGACAGCCGTGTAACATGGCTGTCCCCCTGGGGGACAAGAGAGCGATCGGCTCTCATAGGCAGAAGCCTATGACAGCCGATCGCCGTAATTGGCCGGCTGTGGGGAGGGAGGGAGTGAGGGAGGGAAGGGATTTAAAGGAAGAGGTTTTTTTTTAAAAAAAGCGGCAACACAAATATTTATTAAAAAAAATAAACATGGGGGGAGCGATCAGACCCCACCAACAGAGAGCTCTGTTGGTGGGGAGAAAAGGGGGGGGGGGGGATCACTCGTGTGCTATGTTGTGCGGCCCTGCAGCTTGGCCTTAAAGCTGCAGTGGCCTTTTAAACTAAAAATTGCCTGGTCACTAGGGGGGTTTAGCCCTGCAGTCCTCAAGAGGTTAATTGGTGGAACCATTAAGCCATGGAAGTGTAACCTGAGAATGGGACAGAGGTGGTAGGTGCCAGCTCTGAACACTTGCAGCAGTCTGGGCCACTGAATCAGCAAGAGAATGTGCTACTAGCTGGCATCATAAACTAGATAACATGCAGTAAATCATGAATGCCACCATGGTAAGGTGTCTAAAAGTAGCAGAAACATTAGGCGCAAGGATGGAGCACCTGAGATGTAGCATGTGTTAGTGATTGCAGTAGCAGTGTGGCCTCCTGTTATAGCTATCACCAGGGAGACTGCATTGCTAGCTAGCAGCCTGACCAGGGTGACATAATCAGCAATGTACCCAGAAATGTAAACACAAATAGCATAAATATAGTACGTAAAAATAGGGCAGGTTCGAGACTTTTTACTCCCTAAAGCAAACATTGTGAGGACAACCCCCATCAACCATACCCTCCCCAAAGCAGAAGCAAAAACCACATGGTTTCTGTGTTTGAATTGAGACAATCACTCCCACATATGAAATGCGGCAATCACCTGACATATGAAATCTACCAATTACCCCACATGTGAAGTGCAGCAATTATGTGTCCTCAGCAAGAAATCCCAGAAAGCACTACCAATACAATTGTATAACTCTAGCAATTGAACACCTGGAAAGGAATAATTTATTTTCAAAGAAAAAAGAATCCGAATATACTGTATAACCAAATTGCAAATGTAGGAAATACTGTATTTAATAAGCACATCAACAGCTCAAAAAAATGTAAAACCTAAAATCAAGGAAAGGGAGAGAGGACAAGAGCACATGGACTGTAGAAAAAAAGGTGTGCATAAAGTGTGTTTATAAACACGGTGCGCCAGGAACAAAATATATAAACATATATAGTGAATCACTAAAATAAAGTGGTGACTGTGGCTATCAATCAGCAAAAATATTAATAAGTTGCAAAAGTTCAGGCAGCAAATTTAAATATATGTCAAAATATGGCACTGAGCAAAATGCATTGTTTGAGGTAGAAGGGGTTATAAACGTGCTGAATTCTAAACAATGATTCATATGACATTGAGGAATCTAAAATGTATTTATCAATCCATAAATCAAAATCCATAAAAAAATAAATAAATTCATTCATCGAAACCAATGTCCTGTAAAAGGCACAAGAAAATTGTACAGTAAACCCGTATACAGCTACCTGTGCAAATGAACACAATGTAATGTGCCAGTGCAAAAGGGGGAATATATGAGCCTGCCTCTAAATTGTAAGAGCCAAATGCACTGAAGTATATTATTTTTTAATGTTTATATAGAGCTGACATCTTTTGCAGTGCTGTACAGAGTATATTGTCTTGTCCCTTAACTGTCCCCTCAGTGGGGCTCACAATCTTATCCCTACCATAGTCATATGTCTATGTATGTATCATGTAGTGTATGTATCATAGCCAGGGACAGTTTTTTAAGGCAATTAACTTATCTGTATGTTTTTAGGATGTGGGAGGAAACCGGAGTGCCCGGAAGAAACCCACACAAACATGAGGAGAACATACAAACTCCATGCAGATAGTGCCCTGACTGAGATTTGAACTGAAGACCCAGCGTTGCGAGGCGAGAGTGCTAACCATTATGCCACTATGCTGCCCAAGTGTATGCCACAAATAGCCTAAATAAAGCTATGGTAGTTAACTAGTGCACATCAGAGGGTGTCTGTCAGCATTCTGTGCTAGAACAATCTTGCACACACGTGACAGACATTTGCTCATGATATTCTGGAGAGGTAGAGCTTCTCTTTGTAGATTGTGCGACACTATAGATCCTCAGCAGTGATCCAACACAAGTAGTCTCTAAGGAGGTCCCCATGCAACCACCAATCCTGACAAACTCCTGGATGGCCATAGCCAGCCTCTGCATCCATATTGCAGAGGCTGGGAATGCAAAAATTAGCCTCTGAAACAAGAATTTACCCCCATACATATTTCACCTGGGGAGGGGACGGGCATCTGGGGGTCCAATAGTTAAAGGGGACCCGCGGATGCTACCATGACCCCCCCCCCCCCAGGCCATTTGACAGCCCCAAACTCCTGGTCACTGGAAGTGGGGAAATGGTCCACAGATTGGACAAGAGCTCTGGGTAGAGGAGGGCTTGATAGCCCATCTCTAAAAGGCCCCCCTATACCATGGATTATGTGGGCTGGTATAGCTCAGGGTGTAGAGTTCCAGGAGAGGGGAACCCACACTGTCTGTTTTAATGAAATGTATACAATGTGTATACAGAAATCAGAACTTGGAATGCAGTACAGTGTATTTCCGAAAAGTGTCATTTTATCCAGTTTAAAAAAAAATTTCCCATGACATGTTAAAATCAATTTTGATCTTGGTCTTGGGGATGATAGCACGTACGACGGCTTTGCTATTAACCGCGGAAGTCAGCATTATTGACGTCAATAGAAAAATGGGACACGGTATTTGGAACAGAGCAATTTCCGATTTTCGTGTTTGTACTCGGAACTGCCGAATTTCCGACGCAAAAATAGGAACTGTTCCAATTCCAAGAGCTTAACCCTAATTCTAATCTACTTGAAAATAAAATTTAGACTAATTAGCCTTCAAATATTTGTATGACTCATGTCCAGCTTATATAGCAGATATAAAAAATGCATCTTGCTTCATAACCTATCTACTAATGTCATGCAATGTTCATCATAACTACCTCCCGTAAATGGCTGCAAAACATCTTGTGTGCCTTCTCAGTTTACACTCTCTTCCTAGAAGATGTTCCCCTACCTTTAATAACTGTTCAAAAGCTACCTCTCAAAATTGCCTACTCACACTACTTGCCAGCCTAACTATTTGCTAACTTCTAAAGTCAAAGCTCCAGATTCTGGTCTCCATCTTACCTAAGGTATTAAATGTTTATCCACCTCTGAGATTGTTACAGTAGTGGGGCAGGGTCCCCCTTCCCTCCTGTACTACAGTATGTTTCTGATTGTTCTTTGCATGTTCGTTATCTATACTCCTTCAAGATATTGTACAGTAGAGTAAAGGTTGGTAAATCATAAAAATAACTTTAGCAATTCCATCCTGACAGGCACGAACAACTAGAAAATTACAATTAAATAAGGGGAAAAAAAAGATTGGTTGGTCAAACATCCCTGTTAAATAGGTTTTAAAATGGGGAATGCATATTGGCAGCCTAATCTTTTTACATTAAGAATGATCTCGATATGGAGGATTTCGCAGCATAACTAGTATGTAAAGTATATTTATTTGGTTATTTAAAGGCTAATGTTAGTTTACAAGCTGCAACTTGTAAAGGTCAAAGAACTAGGAGGATGAAAAATAAAAACAATGGGTCACCCAGGCATTTATTCAGCACACACAATGTAATAATTATGCATACATACCGGTATTTCACACAAACTAAATGTTTTGATAATTATGTTGTATATACATTGCATTCCTCAGAGTTCTGTATAAACCTCTACATTGTGTGTCTAACACACTAGTCTCAATCTATCACAAAGTTTTGTAGCACTATAAAAAATCGTAAGGGAATCAACATCTCTGACAACAATGGTTTAATATACTCTTACTTATTACTTTTCTAATATATAGTTGCTGTCTGTCGTATTCTTGTGTTTCTGAGCATGACATAAACAGCCTCCCACATAATCTCGCTATGGAAACTATTTTTCATGTAAAGTACCTGTCAATGAGAGAGAAAATCATCTAAAAAAATCAAGGTGAGCTAATGTAAAGAAGTTTAAATCAAAAAGGAAAAGTTCAAATTTCAAAATAAAAGAAAATAATATATTACTGTTGACTGAGAATATATGCATTTAATACATATCTCAGTATTGGTAAAGGAAATTAGTTTTATGTTTATACTGCTGTTTTGACAAGCAATGTCACTTCCATTTGTGTATGTGCACTTCAATTTGAAGAGAAAAATGGCCTTAATCTTTTTTTTAGGTTAACAATAATGAAAGGTAAGCTTAAAATGCATGTGGAGTGAATTAATCTTTATGTAGTACATGCTGTCATCTTTTCATTGCCATCTGAAAAATTTCTATTTAGGTGCTACATATATAGATTAACAAAAAAAAAGTATACTTAGTGATGAGTTTCACAGCCATCCCCACTAAGACATCAAGGCACAGAGACACTTTCTTCCCCGCAGCGGTGAGGCTATTGAACTCCCTATAAATCCCATGGTGCCCCCCTCACACTTGTACTTAGCCGCCACCACCCTTGGCCCAAGAGTGTTTTTACGGTACTGGGATCATTCTGAGTACGTTGTGTTGTTCTTGCTGTGATACTGCCTCACGGTTTTTCCTTGCATTGTATATTTCTGCTGTAACTTAGTGTTGTGCACTGTTTTTACGTTATGTCTCTACTGTAAGTTATTTTTCTTTTTGTGAGCTGCCCTGTGATGCTAAAACCAATTCCGGGCATGACCCAATCATGCTTGGCGAAATAAACGATTCTGATTCTGTAATTGCCTGTTAAGATGCCTGGGCCATTAGTTCATTACTAATTCTCTAAGACTGTTTAGTGTACAAAATGGCAGAATATTACACTTAATGTATTTTTTATCCAGAACAACTATTCATTCACATAAATAAATGTCTTCTCTGTGGTTTTTGTTTTATCGGTTTAACCACTTCACCACTGAGGGGTTTTACCCCCTGACCACCAGAGCAATTTTCACCTTTCAGCGCTCCTTCCATTCATTCGTCTATAACTTTATTATTACTTATCCCAATG
Source organism: Hyperolius riggenbachi (assembly GCF_040937935.1). Lineage (NCBI taxonomy): Eukaryota > Metazoa > Chordata > Amphibia > Anura > Hyperoliidae > Hyperolius > Hyperolius riggenbachi. The sequence continues at coordinate 308,659,155 of NC_090648.1, forward strand.
GAATGAACTATATCTTGTTTTTTTCGCCACCAATTAGGCTTTCTTTAGGTGGGACATTATGCCAAGAATTATTTTATTCTAAATGTGTTTTAATGGGGAAATAGGAAAAAATGTGGGAAAAAATTATTATTTTTCAGTTTTCAGCCATTATAGTTTTTAAATAAAGCATGCTACTGTAATTAAAACCCATGAAATGTATTAACCCATTTGTCCTGGTTATAAAACCATTTAAATTATGTCCCTATCACAATGTTTGGCGACAATATTTTATTTGGAAATAAAGGTGCATTTTTTTCAGTTTTGCATCCATCCCTAATTACAAGCCCACAGTTTATAAAGTAACAGTGTTATACCCTCTTGACATAAATATTTAAAAAGTTCAGTCCCTAAGTAACTATTTGTTTTTTTTTTAATTGTATTTTTTTTTTTTTTTCAATTACAAAAAAAAAATAAAAAAATTGGGGAGTGTGGGAGGTAATGAGTTAATTTATTGTGTAAATGTAATGTTTGTGTATGTAAAATGCTTTTAGGGTGTAGTTTACTATTTGGCCACAAGATGGCCACAGAGTGTTTGTTTACATGCGACCTGTAAGCGTCCGGAAGGACGCTTACAGGAAGCAGGAGGAGGCTGGGAGATTCACATTGATCTCGCTGTTTCTGAAAGAAGCAGCAGATCATTGCGGGGGCTAGATCAACGGACGGGAATGGATTTTCCCGTTCATTGATCTCCGGGTGAGCGGGCGGCGGCGTGCACGAGCGGCGGGTGCGCGCGCACGAGCGGCGGGAGCGCGGACAGCGGCGGTAGCACGGAAGGTACGGATTTCTCCGTCCCTGGTTTTTTAGGGGGGAAAAAAGGGACGGAGAAATTCGTACCGCCGGGGGTAAAGTGGCTAAATAGACCAAATGCAAGCAATGTTTTATTGAAGGTTTGGAATAGTAAGACATTTTGAGAAATAATATGAATGAATGAATGCTGCTATATACTTTTCTATACTACTAGTAAAAAAAATGGGCGCTAGGCTATGGGCTATTTTTTCAAAAAGGTGCGACTTCGTGCACACCCCAAAAATATTCTCAAGTTAAGGACATGTAAGTCAAATGGAAAGGCTTTTCTCTTATAGGATAAGCCTCAAGTAAGTAACACATGTTTTTATCAAATTATACTAGGTGTACATTGTTGTGCTCTCAGTAAAGAGAAACCTCTTTATTTATTTTCTTGTACAACACCTTGATTTACTGATTTACTCACATCCACATAATGGTGATATGAATTACCTTCAATCAGTCATCTGAGCAGTTGTGCACATTATAAATGAATGTCTTAATCTAATTAACTGTAACTCCTTTGCTCTGCTGTGTTCATTTATGAGAGTGTAAAGGTCAACATAAACTCATCTTGGCGATGTACAGTATAATTGCATTGATATTAATTCAAAGAAGAATAGTTTGTAGTGCATTCATACTCAAGGACACACAACAGATTATTATTCAGACTGCATTCAATGCATTCACATATGCATTTTTAATCTGTCTCAGAATTGTACAGTACATTCTCCAAACACACATGTTCCAACTCACATGCCATACATAAACAGCTTTTAAACAGAAGATAGATTGACATTTACCGATAATTGTAGTGGAATGAAAGCTGTACTTTATTTGTATTAAAGGCTACAACTAGTTCTCTGGTTGTCTAATCCAATTCTGTCGCTGTACTGACCCACATGGGTTATGTGATGTAAGATCTGAATTCTTACTTAATTGACAACATACATGTTATGCTCATTGACGTGCTGAGTTCTTACTCCACAGTATAATCCTGACAACAAGGTAACTAATCTCAACCAACAGTGCCAGTTTCTGTATCGAACCCAGGTCAACTGCTTTGAAGGCAGCTATGCTCACCACTATACCACCAACACTACATGCTGAAGCCAGCCTAGCATGTACCATTGTGATATACCCAAGAGATTCCTGGCCAATGTATGTGAGGTTGCTTTTGACATGCTACAAATCCCTAAGCAAGCTCATTTTTCTCTTGGGTATATCACAATGGTATATGCTAGGCTGGCTTTAGCATGTAGTGTTGGTGGTATAGTGGTGAGCATAGCTGCCTTGAAAGCAGTTGACCTGGGTTTGATTCCTGGCCAATGTATGTAAGCTGGCTTTTGACATCCTACAAATCCCTGGAAGACAAGACAAGAAGAGGAGGAGGAGGAAGGGAGGAAGGGATTATACACATGCAAGATGTGTGAAAGCACTTTAGGCCTGCAATTTATCATTCAATGTGATTTCTGCCCTTAAAACGCTGCTTTGCATCAAATCCAGATATTTCCCCAGGACTTTTGGCATATATTCCACTCTGCCATGTCCCCCCCTCTAAGTGTTAGAACCCTTGAAACATCTTTTCCATCACTTTTGTGGCCAGCATAATTCTTTCTAGTTTTCCAAGTTCGCATCCCCATTGAAGTCTATTACGGTTCACGAACGTTTGCGCGAACCGAACCTTTTGCAGGAGTTCGCAAACCTAAAATTGAAGGTTCGGGCCATCTCTAACTGTAGATAATGTCTTCACTTTCATCTTTAGGTATAAATGGACCTGCTCTTACTTGGATTCCGCTCTAAAATGTCTTACACCGTCGCTTACTCAAACTTCACTCAGTTGTCAGGAGATTTTTTATCTTTCAGTTAAAGGACACCAGGGCCCCCTAGATGACCCCCCTAACCAAACCAACTCAAGCCTCCCAGTTCCACTAACTGTAGACCTGAAGGTGACTCAGGGTCTTCTGCACAAATTAAATCCAAGGAAAGCACCAGGCCCGGATGGTGTGTCAACTCAGTGCCTTAAGACTTGTGTTCCGCAGTTGGCCCCAGTTCTCTCCACTTTGCTTTCACATTCCTAGAAGGAATGCAAAGTCCCCTCCTGCCTTAAGAGGTCCAAGATAATCACTGTCCCAAAGAAACCAGGAGCCGCAGACCTCAATGACTACTGACCAATTGCCCTCACCTCAAATGTCATGAAGCTCTTTGAAAAGGCTGATCCTGTCACAACTAAAACTCTCCACTAATGGCCAAACTGACCCTCTCCAGTTCGCCTACAGAACAAACAGGCCTGTAGAGTAGTGATGAGCGAAAATGCAAATATTCTTTTCGCCGAATTTTCGCGAAAATAAGTACTATTTTCGTTTCGAAAGGCAAAAATTCGCCAAATATTTTCGCATTAATTTTCGCCTAAAGTCCGTTTTTTTCGCGTTTAATATCTAAGCCCCCTTACAAATTAGAATCACCAAATTTTCAGGGTATATTAAGGAGATATGTGGGTACTAGTGTTGGGCGAACAGTGTTCGCCACTGTTCGGGTTCTGCAGAACATCACTCTGTTCAGGTGATGTTCGAGTTCGGCCGAACACCTGATGGTGTTCGGCCAAACTGTTCGGCCATATGGCCAAACTAAGAGCGCATGGCCAAACGTTCCCCGAACGTTCGGCTAGCGCTGTGATTGGCCGAGCGTGTCACGTGGTTCGGACCCGAACGCACTCTGATTGGCCGAACGGGTCACGTGGTTCGGGTAGATAAATACCCGATCCACGTCATTTCTCCGCCATTTCTCTGTGGGTTTAGCTTTGGGTAGGCAGGCAGGGTAGTTCTCTCTCCAGCCAGGCTAGCCAGGGTCCCCCGGTCATTGTGTCGCTGCTGGGAATAGTAGTACACCGCTCACCCACACTATATAGCATTGTGTTTACTGCCACTCTGTGTGTCTGCTGGGAACAGTAGTACACCGCTCACCCACACTATATAGCATTGTGTTTACTGCCACTCTGTGTGTCTTCTGGGAACAGTAGTACACCGCTCACCCTGTATAGCATTGTGCTCTGTGTCGCTGCTGGGAATAGTAGTACACCGCTCACCCACACTATATAGCATTGAGTTTACTGCCACTCTGTGTGTCTGCTGGGAACAGTAGTACACCGCTCACCCACACTATATAGCATTGTGTTTACTGCCACTCTGTGTGTCTTCTGGGAACAGTAGTACACCGCTCACCCTGTATAGCATTGTGCTCTGTGTCGCTGCTGGGAATAGTAGTACACTGCTCACCCACACTATATAGCATTGAGTTTACTGCCACTCTGCGTGTCTGCTGGGAATAGTAGTACACCGCTCAGCCACACTATATAGCATTGTGTTTACTGCCACTCTGTGTGTCTGCTCACACATGCTATCCGCACGCTTCTTCTTGTCCTCATGCAAGGCCTGGGTTGTTGTGTCTCAAAGCGTGGCCTTCTCCTCCTGCGCCTCCTCCTGTTCCATCACGTGTGCTGCTGCTGGGTTAGTGTTGCCGGTCCCTGTTTATTGAACCTCTTATCTTTATTACATTTATGACTGCATGGTGGCAAAAAGCATGCTATCCGCACGCTTCTTGTCCTCATGCAAGGCCTGGGTTGTTGTGTCTGAAAGCGTGGCCTTCTCCTCCTGTGCCTCCTCCTGTTCCATCACGTGTGCTGCTGCTGGGTTAGCGTTGCCGGTCCCTGTTTATGGAACCTCTTATCTTTATTACATTTATGACTGCATGGCGGCAAAATGCATGCTATCCGCACGCTTCTTGTCCTCATGCAAGGCCTGGGTTGTTGTGTCTCAAAGCATGGCCTTCTCCTCCTGCACCTCCTCCTGTTCCATCACGTGTGCTGCTGCTGGTGTAGCGTTGCCGGTCCCTGTTTATGGAACCTCTTATCTTTATTACATTTATGACTGCATGGCGGCAAAATGCATGCTACCTGTGCAAAGAAAACAGACATTTCCCGCATTTAAAAGACAGTTTTCCCTTTGAAACTTTAAAATCGATTTTCTCAAAAACTATAAGCTCTTTTTGCTATTTTTTTTCCCTCTTGTACCCACTCCCAAGGTGCACATACCCTGTAAATTTGGGGTATGTAGCATGTAAGGAGGCTTTACAAAGCACGAAAGTTCGGGTCCCCATTGACTTCCATTATGTTCGGAGTTCGGCGCGAACACCCGAACATCGCGGCCATGTTCGGCGAACGTTCACGAACCCGAACATCCAGGTGTTCGCCCAACACTAGTGGGTACAAGAGGAAAAATTTTTTTGCAAAAAGACCTTATATTTTTTGAGAAAATCCATTTTAAAGTTTCAAAGGAAAAAAGTATACATTTAAATGCAGTAAATGACAGTTACTGTAGCAAACCTAGCGGTAGTGTAATTTTACTAATATCAAATGAAAGGGCCAAGTGCAAAAAGGCCAAGTGTCAAATGTAAAGTGCCAAGTGCAAAGTGTTAAATGCAAAGTGCAAAGTGCCAAGTGCAAAGTGTCAAATGCAAAGTGCCAAGTGCAAAGTGTTAAATTCAAAGTGCCAAGTGCAAAGTGAAAAGTGTCAAATGCAAAGTGCCAAGTGCCAAGTGTCAAATGCAAAGTGCCAAGTGTTAAATGCAAAGTGCCAAGTGTTAAATGCAAAGTGCACTTTGCATGGCACTTTGCACTTGGCACTTTGCACTTGGCACTTTGCACTTTGCATGGCCCTTTGCACTTTGCATGGCCCTTTGCACTTGGCCCTTTGCACTTGGCGCTTGCACTTGGCACTTGGTCCTTTGCGCTTGCACGTGACCCTTTGCGCTTGCACTTGGCCCTTTGTGCTTGCACATGGCACTTGGCCCTTTGCGCTTGCACTTGGCCCTTTGCGCTTGCACCTGGCACTTGGCTCTTGGCTCTTGGCCCTTTGCGCTGGCACTTGGCCCTTTGCACTTGACAGTTTGCACTTGGCCTATGGCACTTGCATTTGGCCCTTTGCACTTGGCCCTTTAGTTTGATATTAGTAAATTTACACTACCGCTAGGTTTTCTACAGTAACTGTCATTTACTGCATTTAAATGTAAACTTTTTTCCTTTGAAACTTTAAAATCAATTTTCCCAAAAACCATAAGGTCTTTTTGCAAAATGGCCCTTTGCACTTTGCATGGCCCTTTGCACTTAACCACTTGATGACCCACCCTTTACCCCCCCTTAAGGACCAGCGCTGTTTTGAGTGATCTGTGCTGGGTGGGCTCTGCAGCCCCCAGCACAGATCAGGTTGCAGGCAGAGAGATCAGATCGCCCCCCTTTTTTCCCCCCTATGGGGATGATGTGCAAGGGGGGTCTGATCTCTCCTGCCTGCCTGGGTGTTGCGGGGGGGGGGGGCACCTCAAAGCCCCCCTCCGCGGCGAAATCCTCCCCCTCCCTCTCCTACCTGGCCCCCCCGGCGATCGAGGCTGCACAGGACGCTATCCGTCCTGTGCAGCCAGTGACGGGACGTCCCCTGTCACATGGCGGCGATCCCCGGCCGCTGATTGGCCGGGGATCGCCGATCTGCCTTACGGCGCTGCTGCGCAGCAGCGCCGTACAATGTAAACAAAGCAGATTATTTCCGCTTGTGTTTACATTTAGCCTGCGAGCCACCATCGGCGGCCCGCAGGCTATTCACGGAGCCCCCCGCCGTGATTTGACAGGAAGCAGCCGCTCGCGCGAGCGGCTGCTTCCTAATTAATCAGCCTGCAGCTGGCACTTTGCCGACGCACGGTATAAGCGTGCGGTCGGCAAGTGGTTAATCCTTTGCACTTAGCCCTTTGCACTTGGCCCTTTGCGCTTGCACTTGGCCCTTTGCACTGACACTTGGCCCTTTGCGCTGGCACTTGGCCCTTTGCGCTGGCACTTGGCCCTTTGCACTTGGCCCTTGCGCTGGCACTTGGCCCTTTGCGCTGGCACTTGGCCTTTGCGCTGGCACTTGGCCCTTTGCGCTGGCACTTGGCCCTTGGCCCTTTGCACTTGGCAGTTTGCACTTGGCCCATGGCACTTGCACTTGGCCCTTTGCACTTGGCCCTTTATTTTGATATTAATAAATTTACACTACCTCTAGGTTTGCTACAGTAACTGGCATTTACTACATTTAAATGTAAACTTTTTCCTTTGAAACTTTAAAATCGATTTTCTCAAAAACAATAACGTCTTTTTGCAAAAAAATTGTTCCTCTTGTACCCACATATCTCTTTAATATACCTTGCAAATTTGGTGATTCTAGCTTCTAAGGGGGCTTAGATATTTAACGCGAAAAAATGGACTTTAGGCGAAAATTAATGCGAAAATACTCAGGCAAATTTTCGCCTTTTGAAACGAAAATAGTACTTATTTTCGCGAAAATTCGGCGAAATCGAAAATGGGATTTTCGATGCGAAAATGACTTTGGCGAAAATTCGCAAGCAACACTGCTGTAGAGGATGCCATCTACATCGGACTGGAATACACCCTGTCCCATCTAGACAAACCGGCACCTATGACAGGATGCTTCTCATTGACTTCAGCTTCACATTTAATACTATCAGCCCCAACATCCTTTACGTCAAGCTGATACAACTCAATGTGCACCCCGCCCTCTGCATGTGGCTAAAAGACTACCTGACAAACAGGACCCAAGTGGTGAAGCTCAACACCTTCCCCTCTAGTGTGCTAACCACTACCACAGGCGCCCCCAAAGGATGCATTCTGTCACCAATTCTTTTCTCACTATACATCAACCTATGCACATCACAGAATGACTCCATCAAGGTGATCAAGTTCCTGGATGATACCAATATCATAGGCCTCCTGGACAAAAGCGGTGAACATGCCTACCACCAGGAAATTGAGAGGATTTGCAACTGGTGCAAGAACAACAAGCTTGCGCTCAACTCAGCAAAAACCATTGAACTGACCATTGACTTCAGAAGTAATCCCCATGAACTCCCCCCGATTCTCACTGAGGGCTCTCAGGTCACCAGAGTCTCCAGTGCCCCATTTCCTGGGTACCACTATCTCCAGCAACCTAAGGTGGGAAGAAAACACCACCAAAATGCAGAAAAAGGCTGAACAGCAGCTCTTCCTGCACCAGCTGAAAAGTTTGGCATGCCCACACCCTTCTGACCCACTTCTACTCTACTACAATGGAGTTGATTCTCTGCTCAGCCATCATTGTGTGGTATGCGGGTACCTCAGCTAAAGACAAACACTAGCTACAGAGAGTAATCAAAACTGCAGAAAAGATCATCAGAACCCCCTTTCCCATCTCTAGACCTCTAGACCACCTTTTAAACAAAATTAGGCAGGTGCATAAACTTATGCACCACAAAAAAGAAATAAAATCAATATTTAGTAGATCCTCCTTTTGCAGAAATGATAGCCTCTAAACGCTTCCTGTAGGTTCCAGTGAGAGTCTGGATTCTGGTTGAAGGTATTTTGGGCAATTCCTCTTTACAAAACATCTCCAGGTCATTCAGGTTTGATGGCTTCTGAACTTAAACAGCTCCCTTTAACTCACACCACAGATTTTCAATTATATTCAGGTCTGGGAGTGGAGACTGAGATGGTCACTCCAGAACATTGTACTTGTTCCTCTGTATGAATGTCTTAGTGGATTTTGAGCAGTGTTTAGGGTCTTTGGCCTCGATTCACAAAGCATTACCTCATGCGGTAATGCTGAAAACAGCAGACTTTCCCGAGCACTTAGCAAAGTGTCAATTCATAAAGGCCGTTACCGCATGAAAAGCTGACATTACCGACCAGGGAGATAAATTACCGACTTGGCTGTAGTTACCTCCAACTTTAGTCAGTAAATTGTCAGCAAATGTCAATTCATAAAGCCTTCAACAAGTGGTAAGCCTGGCGATAGTTACCGACACCTCTGGTGAGGCGTTAACAATGCAAAGTGCAGGGAGCCGAAGTCTGTGTGAGTCATCTGTGCAGGAAAAGTCTGTTTGAGTCATCTGTGCAGGTAGGGAAAGTCTGTGAGTCATCTGTATGGGTCATCCGTGCAGGCAGGGAAAGTCTGTGAGTCGTCTGTTTGAGTCATCTGTGCAGGCAGGGAAAGTCTGAGTCGTCTATGCAGGGCAAAAGAGCAATATCACCACACTGCTCTACTCTACCGCTCAATGGGCTGCGGTTTTTACCGACCTTCAATGGCAGCTGTGGAAATCTTTATGAATTAGCACACAGACCGGAAAAATACAGAGTGCGGTATTTTCCCGACAAGATTTTTTTTTATTGCACTACTTTTTATGAATTGAGGCCTTTGTCTTGTTGAAAGATGCAGCCCTGGCACAGATTTAGCTTTGTCATGGATTCCTTGACATTGGTCTCCAGAATCTGCTTATACTGAGTGGAATCCATGCGTCCCTCAACTTTGAAAAGATTCCCAGTCCCAGTCGCACTGGCCACACAGTCCCACAGCATGATGGAATCACCACCATATTTTACTGTAAGTAGCAGGTGTTTTTCTTGGAATTCTGTGTTTTTCCTCCAAGCATAACGTCCCTTGTTATGCCCAAATAACTCAATTTTAGTTTCATCAGTCCACAGCAGCTTATTCCAAAATGAAGTTGGCTTGTCCAAATGTGCTTTAGCATATATATTACCTCAAACGGCTCTGTTTGTACTGTGGGTGGAGAAAAGGTTTTTTCTGCATCCCTGTAACATACAGCATCTCCTTGTGTAAAGTGTCCTAAATGGTTGAATGATGTACAGTGACTCCATCTGCAGCAAGATGATGTTGTAGGTCTTTAGTGCTGGTCTGTGGGTTGACTGACTGCTCTCATCATTCGTCGCTTCTGTTTATCCGAGGTTTTTCTTGGTCTGCCACTTCAAGCCTTAACTGTGGAAACAGACAGGTTAAATCTCTGAGACAGCATTCTATATCCTTCCCCTAAACCATGATGGTGCACAATCTTTGTCTTCAGGTCATTTGAGAGTTGTTTTGAGACCCCCATGTTGATACTCTTCAGAAAAAATTAAAAGAGGAGGGAAACTTACAATTGACCCTCTTAAATACGCTCTCGTAATTGGACTCACCTGTGTATGTAGGTCAGGGGTCACTGAGCTTACCAAGCCAATTTGAGTTCCAATAATTAGCTCTAAAGGTTTTGGAATCAATAAAATGACAACAGTGCCAACATTTATGCACCTGCCTAATTTTGTTTGACCACTTGAGGACCGCAGTGATAAACTCCCCTAAAGACCAGGCCTTTTTTTGTTAAATAGGTCACTGCAGCTTTAAGGCCAAGCTGCAGGGCCGCACAACAAAGCACACAAGTGATTCCCCTCCCCCCTTTTCTCCCCACCAACAGAGCTCTCTGTTAGTGGGGTCTGATCACTCCCCCAGGTTTATTTTTTTATATAAATGTTTTTTTTAAATAAAATTCCCTATTTCTTTAAATATTTTCCCTCCCTCCCGCAGTCAGCCGATCACTGCGATCGGCTGTGATAGGCTTCAGCCTATCACCACCGATCACTTCTGTGTCCCCCAGGGGGACAGCCATGTCACACGGCTGTCCCCAATACAGCACTGCTTTAGATCGCAGCACTGTACTACCCTAATAGACGGTGATTTCGCCATCTAACAGTCTCCGAGCGGCAATCGCTACTGGGAGGCTGAAGGCGGAGCAGAGCCTGCACGCGATCTCCTACTAGCTCCACAGACGGCCGTTCACGCCAACTGGCGTGGAGCGGTCCTGGGGCTGCCGCACTGCTCACACCAATTGCCGTGGGGCAGTCAGCAAGTAGTTAAACAATTATTGCACACTTTATGTAAATCCAATAAACTTCATTTCACTTCTCAAATATCACTATGTCTCTCTTATATGATATATTTAACTGACATTTTTTGTCGTAACAACCAGCGATTTATACAAGAAAATCATGACAATTAACAAGGTTGCCCAAACTTTCGCACCCCATTGTATGTGTCTTTCTGCTTTCTGTCCATGAATATGTGCTGTGCTGTCTGTGACAAAAAATAATTCTTTGTACGATTTAAAGTACTTGGCGAATAAAATTGATTCTGAGTTTTCCCCTAGGTGATAGTCATCCACTTTTTCAATAAAATGCCTTTTAAGCCACCAGCAAGCAAGAAGAAAATACTCAAAATTATTATGAGTTACTTTTAACCTACTTTTTGGTATTTTCCCTATTGCAAAGTGCTAAAAAGTTATTTTAAGAAGTAATGATCTCCTATGAGAAAACTCAGGAGAAAAAGTTAAAGCGGATCCAAAATAAAAATATTTTAATTCAAAATATTTAGTTGCACCACTCTGACACATACAAAGATAAATAAACACTCCTTCAAGCCTATGAGAATTTTAGTGCATGCTTTTCACCCTTCTCTTTTCATAACTAGGGTTATACAGGTGGCAGCCATTAGCAATTCCTCCTTTGCAAGACACTTCCTACTCCAGCAGTTTGCCGGATTCTGTCCCGGCAATATGAAAGGAAGGGAGGGGTTCCTCAAATAAATGTAAAATACTTCATATTTGTCATCATGCAGCTGAAAAAAAAGCTGATATTTATTATTATAATTTAGAAAATAGTTTTTATTTCTGAAATCTTGTATTTTTAATTTGGGTCCAGTTTAATTGCATATGGGCCCAGGGTCCTTATTCAATATACTTTTTCTCCTAAGTTTTCTCCCTTGTGATATTTTAACACCTTATCAATAAAATGCCTTTAAAGCCACCAGCAAGCACGGAAATACCGAAAATAATTTTGACATTACTTTTTCACCTACTGACTAGTACTTTTGCAACTACACAGTGTTGAAAATCTATTCTAAACAGAAGATGAAACATTATCTCCTAGTAGAAAACAGGAGAAAAGGTGAATTGAACAAATTTTAACTTTTTCTCCTGAATTATCTCCTAAGAGATAACGTTCGTACTCTATTTAAAATAACTTTAAAGCATTTTTTCAATTAAAAAAGTATGCAAATGTTGGTTAAAAAGTACTATTAACATTATTTTGAGTATTTTCTTGCTTGCTGGTGGTTTAAAAAGTATTTTATGACAAGGTGTGACAATGCCACCTAGGAGGAAACTGAGAACATTTAATTGCATATGGGCCCAAGTGAGAGAGATGATGCCATATTTATTTCCTTTTAAACAACTACATTTGCCTGGCATCCTTTCATGCATCAGTAGTGTCTGAATCACCTACCTGGGGCAAGCAAATTTCAGTCAGAGCACCTGACATGCATGCTTGCTCAGGGTCGATGGTTGAAAGTATAAGAGGCAGAGGCTCAGCAGGACAGCAAGCCCATTTTCCCTCTGACTGTCCTTTCAGCTAAGATAATATTGAAAAGTAGTGTTATTTCAACATAAACTCCGCGATGGGAATTTTTTTTTTATCTTTAAAAAAACAGAGTTTTTAAGGATACCTTAATTCTGATGAAAAAGCTGCGGTCCGGAGCGCAACGTCACAACTGCGTAGTGTGCATACACAGAGCTCTCCCGGGCCATGAGCATGCGATCACGGACATGCGTCACCGGCAGGGCCGGATTTGTATTTTTTACCGCCCAAGGCCACTGTCACCAGCCGCCCCCCTTCGGCATAGGTAGCAAGATGACCCCTCCCCCTTCCCTCCAGCATTGGTAGCCAGATCACCCCTCCCCTCTTCCCTCCAGTATAGGGAGCCAGATAACTCCCTTAATCCCTCCTTTTCCCACCCCCCTTCAGTATAGGTAGCCAGCTCACCATCACACCGCACCAGCCATCAATTATCACTCATTTCTCCACTCGTCTTCAGTGCAGAAGCTTCCTCTTCCTTTCTGTCTCCAATGCTGCCCAAGTCCATAGCCACTGGCCGTAATGCAAATTTGCACAGAGAGCAAGAAGGCTACTGCACGGGCGGCTAGCAGCAGAGTACCGGTCAGGTGCTCGCCTGATCTCCCTGCATTGCAGCATTTGCAAGCTTGCAAATTCTGCACCAGTTTAGTCTGCTGCTTTGGTGCCCTTGCTCCTGTGGTGCCCTAGGCCATGGCCTAGGCGGCCTTGGCCTAAATCTGGCCCTGGTCACCGGGCAGCACCTGTGCAGTCTTCACCGACCCTCCTGACTAGGCAGTAACTTCAGGCGGTCGTTGCACCATAATGGAAGGGCGCAGAGGAGAATGGGGGGAGTGGTGGGCATGAGGAGAGCCTCTTACACATGCCTGCTCCCCCAGTTTTTAAATTTTCATCCGGAATAAGGTATCCTTTAAAGGTTAACTCCGTGTTAAGATATTGTTTGGAGCTTCATTTAATTTGAGTTTGATTGTTGCAGACTGAATCTATATTTATATTTGAAAAATAAGAAGCCTTTTCTAGCAACTATAAGTGTAATTATTCAAGTGCATACACTAGAAAGATTAAAATGAAATAATTTGTGTACTGTTTTTGTACACTCACAGGTCAGACAAATTGAAAACTAATACAGCATTGTGAAAAATGAAGCTTCCTGGAAAATGCAACCTTGGACTATCTTCATGTAATTTCTGTTGATTGATTTCTTTCTATACACTAACTTAACTGCAAAGCATTTTACACGATAGTCATCTTCAACAAAAATGATTGCTAAGAGCAGAAGGTTAAAGGGTAATCCCATAATCAAAAACATGAAGAGGGTACTTCTATGCAGGTGCATGCTTTCTCTCCAACTGAAGAGCAATTTCACTTTTGAGATGTTGTATATTTAAATAAATGGGCCCGTGTTAATAAGGTCAGTGTATGAAGCTTGTAACCTGAATATACAAGTGACAACTGAATTAATCATTTCTTTCCAAGAAAACTTTCATTTAATTTCTTCATTTAGTTAGTAGTTGGTCTTGCCTTTTTGGGATATTTTTACTCAGTAGTTGAGCACTTGTTCTAGGAGAACGTTGTAAAGAACTATTAGAATCAGCCCGAATATGTGCTCAGGTCATTGTGATGCCACATGAAGCAACAATTTTTCTAACTACTTCAGTTTACTGAACTATTAACAATAAAATTATTTTTTACATCAGACACCAGTATTCTAATTACTGAATATGTTCTGAATAGAGATGATAAATAAGTAGGTAATTTAATTTTGCATACAAATGTAATGCAAATTGTATGCAGTTTACAATGGGGTTCATGCAAATCAGCTTGAAGGTGGGCAGTTCAAAAGTGTGTCAGATATAAACGATATTACAGTTATTGTTTAGTAAAATGATAAACGTAAAATATTCTTTTTAATACTGATATTCTACTATTCCCCACTGTAACCTCTATTTTTACATTTACTAAAATGAGGATCAGTAAAAGTGATAAAATATTGTTTAATATACTGATATTGTACTACTTCATTCACATAGTAAAATAACTTGAATTCTTACCAATATTTTACTATAACCTAAACTCTCCCTATTCTCGCACAGAATGTCCCCTGGTGGTGCCTAACCCTAAGACCCCCCCAGGTGGTGCCTAACCCTAACACCCCCTTGGTGGTGCCTAAACCTAAGACCCACCTGGTGGTGCCTAACCCCAAGACCCACCTGGTGGTGCAAACCCCAAGACCCACCTGGTGGTGCCTAACCCCAAGACCCCCATGGTGGTGCCTAACCCTAAGACCCCCATCTGGTGGTGCTTAACACTAAGCTCCCCCCAGTGGCAGCTAACCTTAACTCCTCCATGTAGGGCACATAACCTTTGTCCCCCATTTTGTTTGTGTAAAATAAATTTGTACATGATTGTTTATGTTTTAGTTTAACTTAGGGTGTTTTGCCTTCTTAAAACACAAGGAACTTGTGATACTTCAGCTTTAAGTGTTGTTACACAAAACCACAAGGAAAGTATCGGGGGACTAAATGAGACCGAAAAACCCTCATACTAAAAAACAATACTTAGGGTGGTTTTCATTCCTTAAACAGAAAGAACTTGTGATAATTCACTTAAAGCTGAATTATTACAAGTTCCTTCTGTTTTAAGAAGGCAAACCACCCTAAGCACTGCTTTTTAGAAGGGCTTTTCAGTCTCTTTTAGTCCCCGATACTTTCCTTGAGGTTTTGGGTCACCTAAACTGCATGATTACTGTGTTGTTTTAGTTTAACAAAGAATAAAACAAATGATAATTGAGGAGTCAAACATAAAAATAAATGTTTTCTTTATAGAAGTTTAACTAAATTAGTTGAAAAATGATAATTTGTAATATTGAAAAACAAAGTTGAAATGAAAACACATTTTTCCCATCCGCCCCATACTCAGACAATCTCTCCCTCTATCTGGCGCTCTCTGGAATGCCAGATCTATCCGCAACAAGCTTACAACTAACCATGACCTCTTTATCTCAAAAACCCTCACCTTTCTTGCCCTTACTGAAACCTGGCTCACCCCCTCTGACCTGCCTGCAGCTGCAGCCCTATCCTATGGGGGTCTACACCTCAGCCATACCCCAAGACCAGATAACAGGCCTGGGGGAGGGGTAGGCCTACTCCTCTCCCCATCCTGCACCTTCCGTGTCCTTACCCCTCCCCCTTCTCTTTACTTTACCTCCTTTGAGGCCCATGTTATCCGCCTCTACCATCCCCTCCCAGCCATTATTGCAGTCCTATACCGCCCCCCCCCCCCTCCAGTACAATATCGCACTTCCTAGAAAACCTTGCCTCCTGGCTCCCACACATCCTGTCCTCCGACCTCCCAACAATCATCCTCGGAGACTTTAACATTCCAATTGATGAGCCTACCACCTCTGCTGCCACTCAGCTTCTCTCGCTCACCAACTCCCTTGGTCTCACTCAGCATACTAACGCCACAACCCACAGTGCTGGTAATACTTTGGACCTAATTTTCTCCAATGCCATCGCACTTACCAACCTGGACATTACACCATTCCCCATCTCCGACCACCACCTCATCACCTTCACCCTCACTCCATCCAGCACCCTCTGTCCCCCTCCCCAAACTGGACGTTGGCAGAGAGATCTGCGCAACCTTGACCCCAATGTACTAGCCACACCCCTCCACTCTCTCTCCTCCTCCCTCCCCAGCCTAACCTTCCCCAACGAAGCGGCAGCTCAATACAACAGTAACCTCTCCGTAGCCTTAGACCATTCGGCTCCCCTGACCTCTCGTACCAACAGTCGCCCCCAACCCCCAACCTTGGCACACTGCCCTCACAAAAAAACTACAAAATGAGACACGAACGCAAATGGAGAAAATCCCGCAACAACAATGATTTCCTGGGATACAAGACCAAGTTGCAGACGTTCCATACTGCCCTCGCTGATAGTAAACAGATATACTTCACTCACTTGATCACTACCCAAGCCTCCAACCCACGTCGTCTTTTTGCCACCTTCAATGCCCTACTTAACCCCACACCTCCCCCCCCCCAACCTCCACCCTCTCAGCCACTGACCTATCTAACTACTTTATCAACAAAATTACAACCATCCGGAGGGATATTTCTCTCCTCCACTCTATCGCCCCCGCCTCCCCACCACATCCGATTCCTGCCTCTTTCTCCTCCCTTACCTCCTTCAATCCTGTCACGGTGGAGGAAGTCAACCAGCTACTGGCAACTTCACCTGCCACTTCCTGCCCCCTAGATCCGGTCCCATCTGATTCTCTGTGCCCACATTTTTCTGATCTGGCCCCTGTCCTCACCCATCTGTTCAACCTCTCCTTCTCCACCGGCATCTTCCCCTCCGTATTCAAACAGGCCACTGTGCTTCCCCTGCTAAAGAAATCTTCACTTGACCCTGCTCTGCCATCCAACTACCGCCCAATCTCTCTCCTCCCTTTTGCCTCAAAAATTCTTGAACACCTGGCCCACCAACACCTGACCAACTTCCTTAACTCCAACTCCCTTCTCGATCCCCTGCAATCTGGTTTTCGCACAGCCCATTCTACAGAAACCGCCCTCACCAAAGTGGTAAACGACCTTGCCCTTGCCAAAGCCGAAGGTAAATACTCCATCCTGCTCCTCCTGGACCTCTCCTAGGCATTTGACACTGTCGACCACTCCCTCCTCCTCCACTCCCTGCAGCTAATGGGCATTCAGGACCTAGCCTTAGCCTGGATCTCCTCCTACCTCTCCAACCTCTCCTTTACAACATTTTTCAATGGCTCCTCATCCACTCCTGCACCCCTTTCAGTTGGTGTTCCTCAAGGTTCCGTCCTAGGACCCCTACTGTTCTCACTCTATACTGCCTCAATTGGCAAAATCATCTCCTCCATGGGTTTCAATTACCACCTGTATGCCGACGACACCCAGATATATCTCCACACCCCAGACCTCTCCTCCTCTACCATGGACAAAGTCTCTGCCTGCCTCACATCCATTTCCTCCTGGATGGCTGCCAGGTACCTGAAGCTTAATTTGGACAAGACTGAGCTTCTAATATTCCCACCCCGCACAGCTGCACCCCTCCCAGATCTGCACGTCACTATTGAAAATACTACCATCCGCCCTACCTCCCAAGCCCGCTGTCTAGGCGTTACTCTGGACTCTGAACTTTCCTTTACCGCCCACATCCAAGGTATTGCCAGATCCTGCAACTTCCACCTCTGCAACATCTCCAAGATCCGCTCCTACCTGTTCCCTGACACCACTAAACTCCTTATCCACGCCCTTGTCATCTCCCGCCTAGACTACTGCAATTCTCTTTTTTTTTCTGGCCTCCCCTCTAACCGTACTGACCCACTTAAATTGGTAATGAATGCGGCAGCCAGACTGATACATTCTTCTCACCGCAGCGCCTCTACAACTCCGCTCTGTAAAGCACTACACTGGCCCCCCCAATCAGCTTTAGGATCAATTTCAAAATCCTGTGCTTTGCCTACAAATCAGTGCACAAGACCTGCCCAACCTACATATCTGATCTGGTCCACAGGCACATACCAGCCCGCCCCCTCCGATCCTCCAATGACCTGCGCCTAGTCGCACCACGCATAACTCAGTCACACGCACGATTGCAGGACTTTACCAGGGCTGCCCCTACTCTCTGGAACTCTCTCCCACCAGCCGTCAGACTCGCCTCCACCTTTAATACCTTCAAACAAGCTCTCAAGACTCACCTCTTCACGCTCGCAATCCCCCTACACCAGCACCATAATATGTTCTGTTAGACCCCCTCTCAAAAGACGCACCTGTTGTCTCCACCCCACTCTTTAGATTGTAAGCCTCCGGCAGGGCCCTGCTCCCTAACGTATCCAGCTTGATTATGCAATCTTACTCACAACCAACCCTCTTGTAGACTCGAACAGTCTCTATTTTGACCTATGACACTGTATTGTTATCAAATCATTTGCATGATCTTGTTTTGTTATAGTTTCCGTATGTTCTACCTGTATGTTAACCCATTTATCTATTGTGCAGCGCTGCGTAATATGTTGGCGCTTTATAAATACAATAAATAATAATAATAAAGCATAGGTAACAGTTTTAGAAATAATTATACAGTTTAAAAACGATTATTTGTTAAAGTGGATCCGAGACCAAGTAAGGATGTCCGCATTTTTGTGCTGGTGGACATATTTTGGGGGCATTAAACCCTTTAAATAGCTTTTTTTAAATAGATTTCACAATAAAAACCTTATAAAAATATTAAGCCATGCCCCCAGCGCATCTAACACCGCAGCGTTCAGTCCTGGGATGCAAAGGGTCATGGGATCTAATTATAGGCAGGAGGAGGCAGAGGCGGTGATTCAAGTCTGGAGTTGCTGAACTCTCGCGATACTAGTGTGAGCAGCACAGTCAGTGGTGATTCTAGGAGTGACACCCGGACACAGAGTGTAGTGAGGATGCAGGGAGGGGGGTCCGACCTCACTCCTCCATCACTCACCATGGACCCCCCTCGTGTCAGAGCGCAGCGTGTAGTCTCCATCAGCTTTGCTCCCATCCCTCCCTCTTCTGCCTGTGTGTGTATCAGAGCACAGCGTGTCTCTTATCAGCGCTGCTCCTGGACGTTCCCTGTGTTGAAGCCGTGCAGGCAGAAATTATGGTACACCGTCCAGCCAGCAGCTCTGTGCATGTCTGTGTAAACACGACATGCAGAGAATAGGAAGTGGTGAGAGCTGCTGGCTGGACGGTGTACCATAATTTCTGCCTGCACGGCTTCAACACAGGGAACGTCCAGGAGCAGCGCTGATAAGAGAAGCTGCGCTCTGATGCACACAGGCAGAGAAGGGGGGCCATGGTGAGGGAGGGATAGGGAAGAATTTGTATAGCAGCCGCACTGCCTGGAGCTGGAGGATTGGATGTCAGGTGGTACTTTAGCTGCAGCCCTCGACTATTCCTCCAGCTTTTATTGCTCCCCCATCCAGAATTCTCACAACCCCCTCCCCACCCTGAATGACCCTTTCCTCACCCTCACCATGCTGCAGCCTGTCACCACTTTTCCACTCTCTCCCATCACCTTCAGCATGTTGCTAGAATTTCTTATCTACTCTCCCCTCCTCTACTACCACCTCACTTTGCCACCCTTTCCTTGCCTGCTGACCCCCTCTCTGCCACCTGTCACCTTTCTGCCATCCTCCCCTCCTTTTGCGGGGCCCTCTCTGCCACCTTCCCCCTCCTGTTACCCCTATATCCCCCTCCCCTCCTGTCTCTTCTTTGCCATTCTCCCCAGCTCACACTGAGCATGCACGGGATTTCAGAGACAAGGGGAGGAGAGGGGCGTGGCGTTATCACAGGTTGAGGTGTGGAGATGCATAGCTAATTACCTGTGTAATGATTGCAAGCCTAACATGGCAGCTCTCATTGTGTCATAAGAATAAATGTTCATATATTGTTTAAGCTGTATGCAGCTAGATTTACTGTGTAAACCATCTACATTTTAGATAAGATACAAAGACAAGTTACTTGTTATAGTTAGTTTTTCACCTCGGATCCGCTTTAAATGATGGGATAGTGTAAACAATAAATTTGGTATGGACAAGAAAGTTAAAGATAACAAGTGATTTGTTTTCTACTTTGGTAAACTATTTTACAAACAAAATAATTGTTTTAAATTAACGTGACACCCTTTTTATACAGTTATCGCCAAACCAAAACAGTTTAACATTGATGTCTATGGGGTACCTTTATTACATTATACAACTGCAAGTGCATTTGATTGACCAAGTTGTATACAGTGTGCATGACATTTGCCTGCAAATTGACCCTCTCTAGTACTGCACTGCACAGGATGGTAAAGAGCTTGCTTGGGTGATATAAATAACCCAGCAAGTTCTTTACACCATATCCTATTGTGCTTTTCATGCTGCTAGGAAGCAATGCTTCCCATCAGACATGAGCGTTAGCTTAGACCTGCAAAGAGTAGTGTAAACATGCTAACGCACCTCATCATCATTGCATCTGAGGGTCTTCTCTAATAAGGAGACCCCCAGCTCCCTGTCAGGCCAACACACATCGCTGAAGCCCCTGACCCCCCCCCCCCCCAACGCAGCTGCGCCCCCCCCCCCCCCCAATTCATTAACCTACAAAGCTACCAACAAAGAGTTTCTTCCTCTACACACAGCCAGCGCCTTACCCTGCATACTTCCTCCCTTTGTTCTCTCCTAAGGGCAGGGCCAGCTCTCTGTTTATGGGAATAGACTGGCTGGTGCCAACTCCTTGACTACCTACATGGCTGACAAGTTAGGAAGGTTCACAGACTGCTATTATTCAGTCTCACCAAAGCAGAATTTGACATTCACACAGGAAGTCAGAATTGCAAAACTGACTAGACAGGAAATAAAAAATATATTCCACACAAGATGTATTCTGCACAACATGCATTTACAAACATGAGCTTGATCCAAGGTTTTAACCCCCTGCGTACCTGCGGTCTCTGGCCCCTTAAGGACCAGACCCTGCTGTTACCACAAATCGCGGCTTACCGATGAATTGCCGCACAAACCCACCGCTCTCTCCCCTTGTTCTTCCGTCAGTATGGTGGCAGAGCTCTATGAGCTGATCAGGACAAGAGATGTAGCGAACGGTTTGCCGGCGAACGGTTCCAGGCGAACTTTGGTGGTTCGCGTTCACCTGGACCAAGCGAACTTTTGCGGAAGTTCGATTCGCCCCATAATACACTATGAGGGTCAACTTTGACCCTCTGCATCACAGTCAGCCGGCACATTGTAGCCATTCAGGCTACACTAAGCCCTGGAGCCCCACCCCCCCTTATACAAGGCAGGCTTGCCGGCCATTAGCCTCACTCGTGTGCCTGCTAGAGACAGACTAGGGACAGCTGCTGCAGACTTGTTCTTCTAGGGACAGATTAGTTAGGTTCTTGGCTGCTTAGCTTGCTCCTGGCAGATTATTATTGCTTTTACAGCACCCCTCAACAGCTCTTTTAAGAGCTCATCCTGTATTTTTTTTTTTGTGTCTCAAACTGACACTTTTGTTGCATGCACAGCCTTGCTAAATCATAGTGTGTGTGCCACTGCCAGCACCCCAGCACATTCAGTGACTACCTGTGTGTGTGACAGGGAGCTGCACATTGTACTACCCAGTACTGCATATACCTAGTACCTGTTGTGTTTACTTAACCCACCTCATCACTGCATATACCCAGCTTTGTGTTGAGTAAACCCAGCTCACTGCATCTAACTACCTGTTGTGTTGAGTGAACCCACCTCACTGCATCTAAGTACCTTTACTGGTCAGAGAACCCACCTCACTACATCTAACTACCTGTTGTGTTGAGTGAACCCACCTCACTGCATCTAAGTACCTTTACTGTTCAGTGAACCCACCTCACTGCATCTAACTACCTGTTGTGCTGAGTGAACCCACCTCACTGCATCTAACTACCTTTACTCTTCAGAGAACCCAACTCACTTCATCTAAGTACCTTTACTGTTCAGTGAACCCACCTCACTGCATCTAACTACCTGTTGTGTTGAGTGAACCCACCTCACTGCATCTAAGTGCCTTTACTGTTTAGTGAAACCACCTCACTGCATCTAACTACCTTTACTGTTCAGAGAACCCAACTCACTGCATCTAAGTACCTTTACTGTTCAGTGAACCCACCTCACTACATCTAACTACCTGTTGTGTTGAGTGAACCCACCTCACTGCATCTAAGTACCTTTACTGTTCAGTGAACCCACCTCACTGCATCTAACTACCTGTTGTGTTGAGTGAACCCACCTCACTGCATCTAAGTACCTTTACTGTTCAGTGAACCCACCTCACTGCATCTCACTACCTGTTGTGTTGAGTGAACCCACCTCACTGCTTCTAAGTACCTTTACTGTTCAGTGAACCCACCTCACTGCATCTAACAACCTTTACTGTTCAGATAACCCAACTCACTGCATCTAAGTACCTTTACTGTTCAGTGAACCCACCTCACTGCATCTAACTACCTGTTGTGTTGAGTGAACCCACCCCACTGCATCTAAGTACCTTTACTGTTCAGTGAACCCAGCTCACTGCATCTAACTACCTTTACTGTTCAGTGAACCCACCTCACTGCATATAACTACCTGTTCTGTTGAGTGAACTCAGCTCACTGCATATACCTAGCATCCCCCCCGAGATGGACAAAATGGACAAACCAGGTAGAGGAAGAGGTAGAGGCAGACCCAGAGGAAGGCCACCAGGCACCGGCAGGTCTGTGCGAGGTGGTGTTGCTGTGATTTCATGTGGACCTGTCCCAAAATACAGTACTCAGAAGAAGGCACGTGCCATCACTTCCCAAAATTGTGAGGATGTGGCTGAGTGTTTAACACAGAAGACCTCATCTCCCGCAGCCAGTGCCACCAGCGCTAGTACAAGCACCACATCCGCTGTATTTTACACTTCGCAGGAGTTATTTGGTGGTGGTGAAATCACTGATTCACAGTCACTACTGCAACAAGAAGAAGGCGCAGGTACACCACCTCACACGTTTGAGTTAGGTGGCGATAGTATGGACGTAACGTGTGAGGAGGGGGATGATGAACCACCTGAAGTTGGTGTAGTTGAAGAGGTGTCTAAGGAAAGTGAAGCTGGGCAGGAGGATTATGATGACGATTATACGGATGCCACGTATGTTCCCAGTAGAGGAGATGACCAGGGGGACAGTTCAGAGGGGGAGTCAGAGAGGAATAGGATGAGACGACTCCATGATAGAAGCAGAGGGAGCTCGTCCTCCGAAACAGCTGGGGGCAGTGTCCGGCACCATGTATCAGCAGCTATGGACAGCCAGCCAACATGCCCTTTCGACATCAGCTGCTGATGCCACCGTAGCACCATCACCCCAGGGGGGCTCAGCAGTTTGGAAATTTTTAACATGTGTGTCTCAGATCGGAGCAAAGCCATCTGTTGTCTCTGCCAGCAAAAATTGAGCCGTGGAAAGACCAACTCTCACGTAGGGACAAGTGCCTTACGAAGGCACCTGGAGAGAAGGTACAAACAGCTATGGCAAGAACACCTGAGGAAAAGCAGCACCCCTCAAAAGACAAGCCACCCTCCTTCTCCTCTTCCTCCTTCAGGTGCATCGTCTTCACCCGCTTTCTTCCTTGCACCTTCACAGCCACCCTCCTCCACACCGCCTCTTCCCTTGAGCGGTTCCTTCTCCTCTGCCCACAGCAGTACCCAGCTGTCCGTGAAGTACGTATTTGAGCGTAAGAAGCAAATGTCTGCCAGTCACCCTCTTGCCCGGCGTCTGACAGCTGGTGTGGCGGAACTATTAGCTCGCCAGCTATTACCATACAAGCTGGTGGAGTCGGAGGCTTTCCATAAGTTTGTGGCCATTGGTACACCGCAGTGGAAGATACCAGGCCGCAATTATTTTTCACAAAAGGCCATACCCAAACTGTACCGTGCAGTTGAGAGGCAAGTGGTGTCATCTATTGCGAAGAGCGTTGGGTCAAGGGTCCACCTGACCACGGATGCCTGGTCTGCCAAGCACGGGCAGGGCCGCTACATTATGTACACAGCCCATTGGGTCAACCTGGTGACCGATGGCAGCAAGCAGGCACTACGTGGCTGCGCAGCGGACCAACTTGTCACACCTCCACGGCTGGCAGGCAGGCCTTCAGCCACCTCCTCTCCGCCTGCTACCACCTCTTCGCTGTCGTCATCCTCCTCCTCCTCCTCGGCTGGTGCCACAATGTCTTCTCCAGCTACACAGCCCCTGCACCCCAGGGCCTATGCTGCATGCCAGGTACGACTGTGTCACGCAGTGTTAGACATGTCTTGCCTGAAAGCGGAGAGTCACACTGGAGCAGCTCTCCTGGCTGCTCTTAACAAACAGGTGGAGCAATGGCTGGCCCCACACAAGCTTGAGATCGGCAACGTGGTGTGTGACAACGGCAGCAATCACATTTCTGCGTTGAATTTGGGAAAGCTGACACACGTACCCTGAATGGCACATGTGCTGAATCTGGTCGTGCAAAGATTTGTGCCCAAGTACCCAGAGGACATCCTGAAGCAGGCCAGGAAGTTGTGTGGGCATTTCAGGCGCTCTTACACGGCCATGGCACGCTTTGCGGACATTCAGCGTAGAAGCAACTTGCCGGTGAGACGCCTCATTTGCGATAGCCTGACTCGCTGGAATTCCACCCTGCTGATGTTCTCTCGCCTGCTAGACCAGGAGAAAGCCGTCACCCAGTACCTGTATCATTACAGTACAAGGACACAATCTGGGAGGATCGGGATGTTGTGGCCCGACAACTGGACACTGATGTGAAATGCATGCAGGGTCATGGAGCCCTTTGAGGAGGTGACCAAACTGGTGAGTCGCGCTGAGGGCACCATCAGCGACTTGATCCCCTATGCCTACTTCCTGGAGCGTGCCGTGCGTAGAGTGGTGGATACAGCTGTGGAGGAGCGTGAACGAGAACAGTTACGGCAGCAGGAGTCGTGGGAGCAATTTACATCTGAACCCGATGTTTCCACAACACCTGCTGCAGCACAGAGGGGGAGGAGGAGGAGGAAGAAGAGGAGTCGTGTGGGGAAGGAGAGGAGTCAGACTCTGATGATGGTGATGAAGAAGGTGTTTCTGTGGAGGAGGAAGAGGCGGCGGAAGAACAACCGCGGCAGCCGCCACAGGGGGCTTGTGCTGCTCAACGTTCCCGTGGTATTGTTCGTGGCTGGGGGGAGGAAGAGGAGTTGTGTCCCATCACTGAAGAAGAGCAAGAGGAGATGGAGAGTACGTCTGCATCTAGCTTTGTGCAGATGGCCTCTTTCATGTTGTCCAGCCTCTTGAGGGACCCCCGTATCAAAAAACTCAAGGCAAATGACCTCTACTGGGTGGCCACGCTACTAGACCCTCGGTACAGGCACAAAGTGGCGGACCTGTTACCAACTCAACACAAGGCGGAAAGGATGCAGCACTTGCAGAACAAGCGGTTGATGATGCTTTACAATGGTGATGTGGCTGCACAACACAATCAAGGTACCACTGGCAGTAACCCTCCTCCTCCCAAGTCCACGCAGGCAAGGACAGGACGCTCCAGCGATCTCAGGGTGATGTCGGACATCTTTAGTCCAACTCCTCACCATAGTCCTTCTAGATCCACCCTCCACCAATGCCTGGACCGGCAGGTAGCCGACTACCTGGCCTTGAGTGTGGATGTAGACACTGCGAAAAGCGACGATGAACCCTTGGACTACTGGTTGCGCAGGCTTGACCTGTGGCCAGAGCTGTCCCAATTTGCCATACAACTTCTCTCTTGCCCTGCTGCAAGCGTCCTGTCAGAAAGGACCTTCAGTGCAGCTGGAGGCATAGTCACTGAGAAGAGAAGTCGCCTAAGTCACGACAGTGTTCAGTACCTGACCCTTATCAAAATGAACGAGGAATGGATCACGGAGGGTTACTGCATGACCGAAGACTAAGTCAGTCCCCACACACATCATCTCTGCCTGCAGGCCGCTTGCCTTCTCCGCCACCACCAACAGGGTCCAGGACTCTAGGCGGAATCCTGAATTTTTAAGGCCGCTGCACTAATTTGTCTGGTGCATGTACATGCCTGCCTAATTTTTCTGGCTGCACTGCGGGTGGCTGCAACAAAAAAACAAAAGGCATGTACATGTGCCCATCCCCCTTTGTGATCATTACCTTGCCGCGGTGAAGGGGCTTGCGTATCACAATGAAGCAATGACCGCTGGCTATTTGAGTGTCTCAGGTGGGGGTGGGACACAAAAGATAATTAGGTCGTTGCTTCATTGTGGTCAGACCAAATTTGATCAGCTGGACAGTCACTGTTGTTCTATCATTGAGCTACCACAGCCCGGCCACCATACGGGCTTAAAAACCGCCACGGCCTACACTCTCGCCACGGTGCGCACCAGTCCAGCACGGCCGTCACTACGCAAACAGCTGTTTGCGGTGCGTTACACAGTGAGTTCGGTGCGTCAGCAGCGTCACTGTGAAGCAGAACTCTAATTACACTCCCTGATTGATGTATACACATGCAAGATGTTTTAAAGCACTTTAGGCCTGCAATTTAGCATTCTTTTTTTTATAGATTCTTTATTTCTCAAAATAACATTTATATCATACATTGAAACAATTATTCACACATTCTTATGGCAATATAGGGATACAGTCCAATTCTTCCGTTATCATAGTAAAACCACTAGATGTGCCTAATTGACGTAAATTCTCTTATTTGCATTTTACTTTTCCCTCCACCCAACGACATCGACTCTCTTAGCCTGTGGTCGAGGATACCCCCTCTCATATTTACAGGTTAATTCCATTATTCTTTTAAGTAATTATATTCTATATCTATCCTATCTCTGGGTTCATCTTTACTTTATTTTCCCCTTAGATTCACCCCTCTACCCCATAAGCATAAAGTCGGTTATAAAGAGCTCTAACATTCTTCCATACCAAGCCCATTCCAGTCAGTCCTTTCACCTCCATTCACTCATACCTGAACCACGTAGGGCAGTCTCTGCCCACCCCACACCCGGATAGGCCAGATATCCGCCCAGCACCTCCATTTTTCCCCTTCACTTAGGTCTATTCCCCTGTCCAGGGCCTCCAGTCTTTACCATTTATACTGCCTGTTTGAACTCAGAGTCTACAAACAGGTTCCATTTTTCCCAAATCCTATCATGTAATTCTTCTGTCCCCCGTGTTGATGCAATCAACCTTTCCATCCGCTGGGCGTGTCCTATCTCATAAAACCACTCCCTGATGGTGGGGGCGTCCGGTATCTTCCAATTTCTGCCAATGAGGATTCTGGCAGCGTTTATTAAATAACAGCTCAGGGTTCTACTGTATGCCTTCACCCCCTGTTCACCATGAAGGAGTAGCATACAAGCAGGGCCACTCCTACCTCTTGTGCAATTATTTTAAAAATGTATGTCTGTATCAGGTTCCAATAGCTTTGGATCACTGGACATTCCCAGAAAATGTGGAAGTATGATCCCACCCCTTTGTGGCATCTCCAACACCCTGGGTCCACGCTTGGGAACATCATATTCAGTATCTCAGGGGTTCTATGCCAACTATTCAAAATTTTAAACCCCAACTCCTGCATCCTTGCTGAGGTTGAGGACTTATATGAGAGCTTAACAATTCTATTCCACTGAGCCTCAGTAAAAATAGTCTGGAGGTCATTCTGCCATTTATTTCTCATGGTATATGTATGGTCCTCTCCCCCACTACATAAATCATACATTATCGACAATGTTTTTTTATTCGTCCCTCTGTTTCACATAGGTTTTCAAATTTTGTAAGATCCCCCTTCCTCCCTTGTGAAAGTGTGAAATGTCAGAGACGCATTAAGTTCCACCCATCCAGCTCTGGTATCCCTAATAAGCTTCTAATCTCCTCTAACAACCTCCATTCTCCCTGCTGTACCAAGGTTCATGCATTTAAACCGGGGGCCCGTCTCCACCCCCCTAGATCATTTTTTCCACACTTACTTTCTAATCTTAGGTTTCCCAGCACCGGCATCAGGGGAGAGGGAGAGAGAGAGAGAACCCCTCCTTTATCCCATGAAAAATCCTGATCGTATGGTTAGATAATACGCTGGCTGGGTGTGTACTCCTGTGTAGATATGGTAACCACACAACCTTCTGGAGCGGGACCTCTTGAGAGCACTGCTCAATATCTACCCAGGCCTTCACATGCCTATGTCTATGCCAGTCAACAATCCTTACCAGCATTGCTGCTAAATAATATTTATATGGATCAGGTACTGCCAGCCCTCCCTCTTCTCTCGCTTGCCTCAGGAGATCGAACTTGATCCTGGGGGCCTTGTCCAGCCATATAAATCACATAAATTCCCTTCTAACCTCTTTAAAAAAATTTTTAGATGGAATCGGGATAGGTAAGGTCTGATAGACATATAATAATCTGGGCATTACACTCATCTTTATGACATTTACTCTTCCCAATAGGGATAGCCTGATTTTCCTCCAGTCTGCAAAATTCTTTTTTAGTTCACTCAGTATATTCAGATAATTCAGCTTATACATATCACTCAAATCCGCTGTAATTTTAACCCCCAGATATACTAGACCCTCTGTCACCCATCTGAACGGAAAATTTTGCTTTATACGCTCAGTCTCCCCTACTGGCATATTAATCCCTTGTGCTTCACACTTTTCTCTATTGATTTTAAAGTTTGAAATACACCCATATTTATTAATCTCCTTCATAAGATTAGGTAATCCTATATGCGGGCTCTTCAGTAGAACAATAAATCGTCCGCATATGCAGCTATACAATGTTCTACTTCTCCCACCTTTAACCCTATTATATCTTCATTGTTCCTAATATGGTTCAAGAGGGGTTCTAATGTAAGGGCAAACAACAGTGGGGACATCGGGCACCCCTGACGGGTCCCGTTACTAATCTTAAAGGGAAGGGATAATTCACCATTAATTTTTACCCTGGCGGAGATACCACTATATAAGGCCAAGATCCAAGCTCTCATACGATCTCCTAAGCCAATGTGCGAGAGAACAGCCCTCATAAAGATCCAGCTGACTTTGGGCAT
Organism: Hyperolius riggenbachi; assembly: GCF_040937935.1. Classification (NCBI taxonomy): domain Eukaryota; kingdom Metazoa; phylum Chordata; class Amphibia; order Anura; family Hyperoliidae; genus Hyperolius; species Hyperolius riggenbachi. Next base: position 308,687,878 of record NC_090648.1, read on the forward strand.
GTATCCCACTCCGCCATGCCCCCCTCCAGGTGTTAGACCCCTTGAAACATCTTTTCCATCACTTTTGTGGCCAGCATAATTTTTTCAATTTTTAAAGTTCGCATCCCCATTGAAGTCTATTGCGGTTCGCAAACTTTTCTGCAAACCGAACCTTCGGCGAACGAGGTCCGCGAACCGAAAATCGGAGGTTCGCGACATCACTAATCAAGACCCGCAATCATTGGCTCCTGACCCTGTCATCAATGTAAGTCAAAGAGATTGGCTCACAGTGATCATGTGGTCAGGAGCCAATGAAATCGGCTCCTGACTGGCCCACAGAGCTCTGCCGTAATATATGGACGTCAGGGAGAGTGAGCTGCGGTGGGGGCATCCCGCAGCAACAAACAGGACAACAGGATGTTAATTAGTACAGTCCAGAAAAGGTTAAAGAGTTTGTTAAAGGAATACTATCGATACCCAAGTGTTCTAAAATGACAATGTACAAATAATGTCTAAGTAGCTGTGTAAACATTTTCCTACTTTTCATGTTAAATATCAGAGGCAAAAGCTGTAATTTACTGAGGGTAGGATTCAGCTATATTGGGACAAATCAATTGCAGAAGGGGTGTCTGCTTCAATGCACAGCCAGAGTAGCATATCAGACTACAGAAAGCAAATATCAAACATATCAAACTCTGAAAGCAAAAACAATATGAAAAAGCTGTGAGAATTAGTTACATTTCCCCTGCTCTTTTGAGACACTTCAGTCAGAAACAGAGCTCCCAACAGCTACAGCTCCTGTGTCCTGTCTCTCTCTGTCACACACAGAGCTACACATAGAGTTAACTGATCAAGTGTGAGGGGAATTTCCCCTCTCCTCATGGCTCAGTCAGCCGTCAGTTTTGGCGTCAGTAAACTTTGAATGTATTTTGCTATCAGTAAACAAAGAAGTTGCTACTAAAATGTATACACTAGTACTTAGCAGCACTTTCCAAACAATTCCTGTGTCAATTGAAAAAAATATGTGAATCGATAGTATTCCTTTAAGTGAAAACATTTCCCCACTTATCTAGGGCCTCTTCTATCACCTTGCAGTCCTCCTGATCCCTCACCATCATTACGCACTGACTCTTTAAGCCGCTGTACTCCTTGGAAAGCTGGTTGACCAAGCCAGTCACTGGCCTCCTTGAATGTGCTCCATTTGCTAGCAACATTCGGAGCACGTGCAGTTGCAATTTTTATGAACAAATGCAGAATGCTCCTAACTACAGGAATATGATCAAGGAAGCACGTAGCCCAGGGCAATGCACACAGCTTTCAGAGGAGCACAGCTGATGGAGGACACAGAGCATAACAATGGTGACAGACCAGAACAAAAACAGGAGCCTAGAGTAAGCTCTAGGTACGTTAACTGGGAAAATCTTTTCACTTTACATGTCCTTTAAAGTGCCTGTGTATTCACATAGCATCTTTTTTTCCAAAACCAGTACATTTCAGTATTCTCTCTACAACAGAGTTCCCCAACCTTGTCTTCAAGGCTTACCGACAGTATGTGTTTTGCAGGAAACCACAAACAGTCACAGATGGGATAATAAATGTCTCAGCAGAGCTAATTAACTACCTCTGTGAATTTCCACAAAACATGCACGGTTGGTGGGCCTTGAGGACAGGGTTGGGGGGACATATTATCCGGATATCCTGCCAAGTACTCCCCAGTAATTTCTATATGTCAGAATAGGTAATTAGCTGCTCAATGCAAGAAGCCTTTGTAACTCTGGAGAAATCACATACAGTAACTAGCAAATTGTGCCATCCAATAGTCATTGTGTTGTCAGCAAATAAAATAAAAGTAACACATGTAAAATGATAGCTAAAAATAACCCTATGATGTTTAAATCTGAACTGAGGTTAAGGTTTTTATATCAGCAAAATTGGAATAACAGAAAACCGTACAATTCTTTGCCATTCAGCTTTTTTTATTTTTTATTTTTTAAATGAAATATTTTAATACCCAACTAAACTCATCATTGTATCGTTACTCAAAGCAGTCATGTTTATTTATTTATTTATTGTATTTATAAAGAGCCAACATATTACGCAGCGCTGGACATTAGTTTAGGTTACAGACAATATTTAGGGGTGACATACAGCAAAATGACAATACCTGAATACAAGAAAGACCAGATCATGCAGCACAGTATGAGTACAAGGTAATGCTTAGTCACTGGAGGGGAGCATTGGGATTAGGCAAGTTAGGTTCACTCAGATGCATAGCATGGGTTCACAGTAATGCAGGTGCATGATCAGGTAGGACACAAAAGGCTTACAATCTGGAGGGAGAGGTAAGGACACGAAAGGTAGTGGACCAGAGTTCAGCTGTGGGTTTAGAGCACTTGTGATGGGTAGTAGGCCAGAGTGAAAAGGTGAATTTTGAGGGCTTTCTTGAAGATGTTGAAGGAGGGGGCTGCCCTAATGGGTGGAGGTAGGGAGTTCCATAGTGTTGGAGCAGCTCTTGAGAAGTCCTGGAGGCATGCATGGGACTGGGTGATGTTGACGAGCAGTAATTACAAGTATTACATTTTTGGATATAACTTTTTATACTTACAAACACTTTGTGCAGCTCTGCTTGCCCAGATCTGTGCACCTGTTTACACAAGCTTAAAGGGACACTTAAGCCAGGAATAAAAAAAAAATAGTTTTACTTTCCTGGGGCTTCTACCAGCCCCCTCCAGCCATCCCGTGCCCTCACAGTCACTCAAGGAGACTCTGGTCCCCCGCACCCAGCTAGTTTTGGTTTTGCTGACAGGCCCGACAGGCCTGGCCATGCATATTTTTCTTCACGTTCCCGTCCACAATAGCGTTCTGTGCCTATGCAGGATGCTATCGAGGACAGGAACATGAAGAAGGATACACATGGACAGGCCTGCGAAGGTGCAGAAACCTTACTGACTCCTTGTCAGTGAAAACTAAACTAGCTGGCGGCAGGTGATTGGAGGATCCGTGAGTGACTGCAAGGGCACTGGACAGCTGCAGGGGGCTGGTAGAAGACCCAGGTAAGTAAAACGGATTTTTATTTCTGGCTTAAGTGTTTCTTTAAGATTAATCCCTACTTCCAGTTACCAGATCAAGTCTTACATATGCTCAAAACCTTCCTGTGATTGCTACTCCTATAGGGCTTGATTGATACATTTTAGCACGGTGAAGCAGCGTGACTTAATTGAACTTACGCACCCCAATGATATCAGCATGAGGTAATGACAGAGTGGGCACGCTACACATGCTACAGGCAGTGTAGCATGCACTCCTTAGCAATGGCCGCTCTTTGTGAAGTCCCACGCGAAAGTGACGGCAGCTACTACGTTAATTAATGTAGTAGTGCCACACTAGTGATTTATCATGGTAGTGTAGGTATGAGACTTCACAAGGAGCAGCCTTTGCTAAGGAGCACACGCTATGCTGCCTGTAGCGCGTGTAGAATGCCCACTCTGTCATGACCTCATGTTGATATCATTAGGGCGCTAAAGTCAGTTTAATTCTCGCTGCTTTACCACTGTAAAATGAATGAAGCAAGCCCTATATGAATAGTAGGCACATTAGATCAATCTGATTATAATTTGCTTTGTTCACTTTGGAGTTTAGGCAAAATTTAAAGCAACTTAAAGCCAAAAAAATGTAATATGCATTCTATTAACAAGGTGTTAAAAGATTTTCTGAGAAAAAAACTCAAGAGTAAAGTCAAATGAACTAAAGAGGAACTCTCGCGAAAATCTTAAAATTTAAAACACATAGAAATAAGAAGTACATTTCTCCCAGAGTAAAACGAGACATAAATTACTTTTCTCCTATGTTGCTGTCACTTACAGTAAGTAGTAGAAATCTGACATTACCAACAGATTTTGGACTAGCCCATCTTCTCATGGGGGGTTCTCAGGGTTTTCTTTTTTTTTTTTTTAAAGTACTTCGTGAATGGTAGTTGCTCTGTCCAACTGCCAAAATAGTGTGCAGCAAGCAGGGAGGCTGGCCAGCATCTTTGTATTAATAATTTTCAGGGAATGTCTTTATAAAGAATAAATCCATGCTGAGAATCCCCCATGAAAAGATGGACGAGCCCAAAACCTGTCGGTAATTAGAGATGTCGCGAACCTCTGATTTTCGGTTCGCGAACCTTCGCGGAAGGTTCGGTTCGCGGAAAAGTTTGCGAACCGCAATAGACTTCAATGGGGATGCAAACTTTGAAAAATAGAAAAAATTATGCTGGCCACAAAAGTGATGGAAAAGATGTTTCAAGGGGTCTAACACCTGGAGGGGGGCATGGCGGAGTGGGATACCTGCCCAAAGTCCCGGGGAAAAATCTGGATGTGACGCAAAGCAGCGTTTTAAGGGCAGAAATCACATTGAATGCTAAATTGCAGGCCTAAAGTGCTTTTAAACATCTTGCATGTGTATACATCAATCAGGGAGTGTAATTAGAGTTCTGCTTCACACTGATGCACCAAACTCACTGTGTAACGCACCACAAACAGCTGTTTGCCTAGTGACGGCCATGCTGGACTGGTGCGCACCGTGGCGATAGTGTAGGCCGTGGCGGTTTTCAAGCCCATATGGTCGCCTTGCTGTGGTAGCTGAATGATAGAACAATAGTGACTGTCCAGCTGATCAAATTTGGTCTGACCACAATGAAGAAACGACCTTATTATCTTTTGTGTCCCACCCCCACTCAAATAGCCGGCGGTCATTGCTTCATTGTGATACGCAAGCCCCTTCACCGCGGCAAGGTAATGATCGCGAAGGGGGATGGGCACATGTACATGCCTTTTGTTTTTTTGTTGCAGCCACCCGCAGTGCAGACAGAAAAATTAGGCAGGCATGTACACGCACCAGAAAAATTAGTGTAGCGGCCGCTGCTAGCAGCGGCCTTAAAAATTTAGGAATCCGCCTAGAGTCCTTTACCCTGTTGGTGGTGTCGGAGAAGGCAAGCGGCCTGCAGGCAGAGATGCTGTGTGTGGGGACTGACTTAGTCTTCGGTCGTGCAGTAGCCCTCCGTGATCCATTCCTCATACATTTTGATAAAGGTCAGGTACTGAACACTGTCGTGAATTAGGCGACTTCTCTTCTCAGTGACTATGCCTCCAGCTGCACTGAAGGTCCTTTCTGACAGGACGCTTGCAGCAGGGCAAGAGAGAAGTTGTATGGCAAATTGCGACAGCTCTGGCCACAGGTCAAGCCTGCGCAACCAGTAGTCCAAGGGTTCATCGTCGCTTTTTGCAGTGTCTACATCCACACTCAAGGCCAGGTAGTTGGCTACCTGCCATTCCAGGCGTTGGTGGAGGGTGGATCCAGAAGGACTATGGCAAAGAGTTGGACTAAAGGATGTCCGCATGTCCGACATCACCCTGAGATAGCTGGAGCGTCCTGTCCTTGCCTGTGTGGACTTGGGAGGAGGAGGGTTACTGCCAGTGGTACCTTGATTGCGTTGTGCAGCCACATCACCCTTAAACGCATTGTAAAGCATCATCGACATCTTGTTCTGCAAGTGCTGCATCCTTTCCGTCTTGTGTTGAGTTGGTAACAGGTCCGCCACTTTGTGCCTGTACCGAGGGTCTAGTAGCGTGGCCATTAAATAGATATAGTTATGCACACCTTCACAATTGGCAAGTGAAATGTAACAAAAGGGTGCTACAGTCAGTAAACCAGACCTCTAAAAAGGTCTTACACTAAATCATATATACAAATAATGACTGGCACACCAGACAGTAAAGTTGCTTGAATCTTATTGTATTGTTTGCAAAAAACTTCAAAAGTAGCATGTAATATACAAACAGTGGGCTCTGGACAACAAAGTGCAGCCCAAACAGTGGTATGCAAAACATTAGTAGGTTTTAGACAACAAAGGCATACATAGTAGGAAGATCAAACAATAGACAATCCGTGCTGTGAACTGGCTGCTATCAGTAATATACAATAAATGAATGAGAAGCATCTGCTGTAAAGTACAGGAGACTACTGGCAGCGTTAGGTGCTAAACAAGAAGATTGTCCAGAAAAGCACAGATAATTACCCTGACTGCGCTGTTTCGAAATCTTTGTCAAAGGGTAAGGAATAAGGTCCCCAGATGATGCAGCCAACGTGGAGCAGCAGAAGCCCCCTTCGACGGCTGCCGCGGTTGTTCTTCTTCCGCCGCCTCTTCCTCCTCCACAGAAACACCTTCCTCATCACCATCATCAGAGTCTGACTCCTCTCCTTCCCCACATGACTCCTCTTCTTCCTCCTCCTCCTCCTCCCCCCTCTGTGCTGCCGCAGGTGATGTGGAAACATCGGGTTCGGATGTAAATCGCTCCCACGACTCCTGCTGCCATAACTGTTCTCGTTCACGCTTCTCCACAGCTGTATCCACCACTCTATGCATGGTACGCTCCAGGAAGTAGGCGTAGGGGATTAAGTTGCTGATGGTGCCCTCAGCGCGACTCACCAGTTTGGTCAACTCCTTAAAGGGCTCCATGACCTTGCATACATTTCGCATCAGTGTCCAGTTGTTGGGCCACAACAACTAGAAAAAAGACTAGCCCATAAAGCACCACACTGAACCAAAAATGCAAGAATATATGAATGAGTCATCTTTATTAATCATCATGAATAAAAACATGAAATAAAAACAAAACCAGTGGTCTGGGGTCCCTACCAATATTAAATGATGAAAAATATGGTTACACTAGCACTGATCAGTGGTACAAAGAGATAATATTACAGTGCATAGTGATGAGAAGGATAATAATGGTAATACAATAAACTCTCACTAGTGCCAAAAAATATAGAAAAAAATCCAAAAACATGTATGGGTAAAAAACTAGCCCTAGTACAAAAAAGCTACGAGGTGGTGACAATAATAGATATTACAAATAAAGTGACACATGCCAGGTATCAATGATAAATTGTGCAACACAGCAATAGGATGAATAAGCGTATCATAATGAAAATCAATCCAATACAAAAATACAATGGAGTGATGAATAAATAAGCAATCAGAGTATATACAATATAAAGTGACACGTGCTGAATAGATGTACATATGTGTACATATGAATCCTGCGTGAGCAATAACGAACAAGTGGAGGTGGTAAAAACCATAAATATATGCCTGAAGTAGTGAACAAGAGTAGAAGTATGAAAAGTCACAAATACTCACAGCAATGGCACAGGAGAGTGAAAAATGGAGGGGACCCCAAAGCGCACGGAAAACCTTAGTGCACCTCGCGGGAAACACCCGCTTCTGATGAGCCTCCTGTGCCATTGCTGTGAGTATTTGTGACTTTTCATACTTCTACTCTTGTTCACTACTTCAGGCATATATTTTTGGTTTTTACCACCTCCACTTGTTCGTTATTGCTCACGCAGGATTCATATGTACACATATGTACATCTATTCAGCACGTGTCACTTTATATTGTATATACTCTGATTGCTTATTTATTCATCACTCCATTGTATTTTTGTATTGGATTGATTTTCATTATGATACGCTTATTCATCCTATTGCTGTGTTGCACAATTTATCATTGATACCTGGCATGTGTCACTTTATTTGTAATATCTATTATTGTCACCACCTCGTAGCTTTTTTGTACTAGGGCTAGTTTTTTACCCATACATGTTTTTGGATTTTTTTCTATATTTTTTGGCACTAGTGAGAGTTTATTGTATTACCATTATTATCCTTCTCATCACTATGCACTGTAATATTATCTCTTTGTACCACTGATCAGTGCTAGTGTAACCATATTTTTCATCATTTAATATTGGTAGGGACCCCAGACCACTGGTTTTGTTTTTATTTCATGTTTTTATTCATGATGATTAATAAAGATGACTCATTCATATATTCTTGCATTTTTGGTTCAGTGTGGTGCTTTATGGGCTAGTCTTTTTTCTAGTTGTTGATGCCAATTCTATAGCTCACAGCACACCTAGACCTCATTATCACTTAGTTATTATCATTTATTTGATAGTGGTGCTCGTTCCCCTCTCCTTGTATACATTACAGTTGTTGGGCCACAACATCCCCATCCTCCCAAATTGTGTCCTTGTACTGTAATGATACAGGTACTGGGTGACGGCTTTCTCCTGGTCTAGCAGGCGAGAGAACATCAGCAGGGTGGAATTCCAGTGAGTCGGGCTATCGCAAATCACCGGCTAGTTGTTTCTACGCTGAATGTCTGCAAAGAGTGCCATGGCCGTGTAAGAGCACCTGAAATGCCCACACAACTTCCTGGCCTGCTTCAGGACGTCCTCTAAGCCTGGGTACTTGGACACAAATATTTGCACGACCAGATTCAGCACATGTGCCATGCAGGGTATGTGTGTCAGCTTTCCCAAATTCAACGCAGAAATGAGATTGCTGCCGTTGTCACACACCACGTTGCCGATCTCAAGCTTGTGCAGGGTCAGCCATTGCTCCACCTGTTTGTTAAGAGCAGCCAGGAGAGCAGCTCCAGTGCGACTCTCCGCTTTCAGGCAAGACATGTCTAACACTGCGTGACACCATCGTACCTGGCATGCAGCATAGGCCCTGGGGTGTGGGGGCTGTGTAGCTGGAGAGGAGATCACGGCACCAGCCAAGGAGGAGTAGGAGGAGGATGACGACAGCGAAGAGGTGGTAGCAGGCAAAGAGGAGGTGGCTGGAGGCCTGCCTGCAAGCCGTGGAGGTGTGACAAGTCGATCCGCTGCGCAGCCACGTAATCCCTGCTTTCTGCCATCGGTCACCAGGTTGACCCAATGGGCTGTGTATGTAATGTAGCGGCCCTGCCCGTGCTTGGCAGACCAGGCATCCATGGTCAGGTGGACCCTTGACCCAACGCTCTTCGCAATAGATGACACCGCTTGCCTCTCAACTGCATGGTACAGTTTGGGTATGGCCTTTTGTGAAAAATAATTGTGGCCTGGTATCTTCCACTGCGGTGTACCAATGGCCACAAACTTATGGAAAGCCTCCGACTCCACCAGCTTGTATGGTAATAGCTGGCGAGCTAATAGTTCCACCACGCCAGCTGTCAGACGCTGGGCAAGAGGGTGACTGGCAGACATTGCTTCTTACGCTCAAATACGTCCTTCACGGACAGCTGGGTACTGCTGTGGGCAGAGGAGAAGGAACCGATCAAGGAAAGAGGCGGTGTGGAGGAGGGTGGCTGTGAAGGTGCAAGGGAGAAAGCAGATGAAGACGATACACCTGAAGGAGGAAGAGGAGAAGGAGGGTGGCTTGTCTTTTGGGTGCAGCTTTTCCTCAGTAGAGTTGGGTCGAACGGTTCGCCTGCGAACGGTTCCATGCGAACTTCAGTGGTTCGCGTTCGTGTCCCGCAGGCGAACTTTTGCGGAAGTTCGGTTCGCCCCATAATGCACCATGAGGGTCAACTTTGACCCTCTACATCACAGTCAGCAGGCCCAGTGTAGCCAATTAGGCTACACTAGCCCCTGGAGCCACTCCCCCCCCCCCTAATAAAAGGCAGGCAGCGGCGGCCATTACGCTCACTCGTGTGCCTGCGTTAGTGAGAGTAGGGCGAGCTGCTGCAGACTGTCTCTCATAGGGAAAGATTAGTTAGGCTTAGCTTGTTCCTGGCTGCATACCTGATCTGTTCAGTGAGCCCACCATACCTGTTCTGTTCAGTGAGCCCACTGGATACCTGCATTCCTGTTCAGTGAACCTGCCACTGCATACCTGTTCTGTGAACCCACCACTGCATACCTGTACTGTGAACCCACCACTGCATACCTGTTCAGTGAACCTGCCACTGCATACCTGTTCTGTGAACCCACCACTGCATACCTGTTCTGTGAACCCACCACTGCATACCTGTTCTGTGAACCCACCACCGCATACCTGTTCTGTGAACCCACCACTGCATACCTGTCCAGTGAACCCACCACTGCATACCTGTTCAGTGAACCTGCCGCTGCATACCTGTACTGTTCAGTGAACCCGCCACTGCATACCTGTTCTGTTCAGTGAACCCGCCACTGCATACCTGTTCTGTTCAGTGAACCCGCCACTGTATACCTGTTCTGTTCAGTGAACCCGCCACTGTATACCTGTTCAGTGAACCTGCCACTGCATACCTGTTCTGTGAACCCGCCACTGTATACCTGTTCTGTTCAGTGAACCCGCCACTGTATACCTGTTCTGTTCAGTGAACCCGCCACTGTATACCTGTTCAGTTCAGTGAACCCGCCACTGTATACCTGTTCAGTGAACCTGCCACTGCATACCTGTTCTGTGAACCCACCACTGCATACCTGTTCTGTTCAGTGAACCCGCCACTGCATACCTGTTCTGTTCAGTAAACCCGCCACTGTATACCTGTTCAGTTAACCCGCCACTGCATACCTGTTGTGTTCAGTGAACCCGCCACTGTATACCTGTTCTGTTCAGTGAACCTGCCACTGTATACCTGTTCTGTTCAGTGAACCTGCCACTGCATACCTGTTCTGTTCAGTGAACCCGCCACTGCATACCTGTTCTGTTCAGTGAACCCGCCACTGCATACCTGTTCTGTGAACCCGCCACTGCATACCTGTTGTGTTCAGTGAACCCGCCACTGTATACCTGTTCAGTGAATCTGCCACTGCATACCTGTTCTGTGAACCCGCCACTGTATACCTGTTCTGTTCAGTGAACCCGCCACTGCATACCTGTTCTGTTCAGTGAACCCGCCACTGTATACCTGTTCAGTTAACCCGCCACTGCATACCTGTTGTGTTCAGTGAACCCGCCACTGTATACCTGTTCTGTTCAGTGAACCTGCCACTGCATACCTGTACTGTTCAGTGAACCCGCCACTGCATACCTGTTCAGTGAACCCGCCACTGCATACCTGTTGTGTTCAGTGAACCCGCCACTGCATACCTGTTCTGTGAACCCGCCACTGTATACCTGTTCTGTCCAGTGAACCCGCCACTGCATACCTGTTCTGTTCAGTGAACCCACCGCATCAGTGCGCATACCTGTGCAGTTAAGTGAACCCACCTACCTACGTGAGTGCACGCAGTGTGATATACCACTCCGTGCATACCCGATATGGACAAAACAGGTAAAGGGAGAGGTAGTGCCAGAGCCAGAGGAAGGCCACCCGGCAGATCTGTGCGAGGTCGTGTAAATGTAATTTCGTGTGGACCTGGCCCACAGTACAGTGCTCGGAAGAAGGCACGTCCCATCATCACCTCCCAAGATTGTCAGGACGTGGTTGAGTATTTAGCGACACAGAACACCTCATCTTGCTCAGCCACCAGCGCTACTACTAGCACCACTTCCGCTGCATTTGACACTTCGCAAGAATTATTTAGTGGTGAAATCACTGATGCACAGCCATTGTTGTTACAGCCAGATGAATTTTCACCAGCTCATATGTCTGAGTTACGCGACAACACTATGGATGTAACGTGTGAGGAGGATGAAGGACCTACTGATGGTGCATGTTTGGATTTTTCTGAGGCAAGCGAAGCTGGGCAGGATGATTACGATGATGACGATGATACGGATCCTCTGTATGTTCCCAATAGAGGAGATGAAGAGGGGGACAGTTCAGAGGGGGAGTCAGAGAGTAGTAGGAGGAGAGAAGTTGCTGAAAGAAGCTGGGGCAGCTCTTCATCAGAAACAGCTGGTGGCAGTGTCCGGCACCATGTATCGCCACCTATGTACAGCCAGCCAACTTGCCCTTCAGCATCAGCTGCTGAGGTCCCCATAGTGCCCACATCCCAGGGTGGCTCAGCGGTGTGGAAATGTTTTAATGTGTGTGCCTCAGATCGGAGCAAAGCCATCTGTTCACTCTGCCAACAAAAATTGAGCCGTGGAAAGGCCAACACTCACGTAGGGACAAGTGCCTTATGAAGGCACCTGGAGAAAAGTCACAAACAGCAATGGGATGGCCACCTGAGCAAAAGAATCAGCAGCACACAAAAGAAAAGTCACCCTCCTTCTCCTCTTCCTCCTTCAGGTGCATCATCTGCTTCTGCCGCTTTCTCCCTTGCACCTTCACAGGCACCCTCCTCCACTCCGCCTCTGCCCTTGAGCGGTTCCTGCTCCTCTGCCCACAGCAGCAGTCAGGTGTCCGTGAAGGAAATGTTTGAGCAGAAGAAGCCAATTTCGGCCAGTCACCCCCTTGCCCGGCATCTGACAGCTGGCGTGGCGGAACTGTTAGCTCGCCAGCTGTTACCATACCGGCTGGTGGACTCTGAGGCCTTCCGTAAATTTGTGGCCATCGGGACACCGCAGTGGAAGATGCCAGGCCGCACTTATTTTTCTAGAAAGGCCATACCCCGACTGCACCGTGAAGTTGAGAGGCAAGTGGTGTCATCTCTTGCGAAGAGCGTTGGGTCAAGGGTACACCTGACCACGGATGCCTGGTCTGCCAAGCACGGGCAGGGCCGCTACATTACGTACAGAGCCCATTGGGTCAACCTGGTGAACGATGGCAAGCAGGGCGCAGCGGACCAAATTGTGACACCTCCACGGCTTGCAGGCAGGCCTCCTGCCACCTCCTCTCCTCCTGCTACATGCTCTTCGTTGTCCTCCTCCTCCTTGGCTGAGTGGCAGTTCTCCTCTTCAGCTACACAGCCCCAGATCCGCAGGGCCTATGCTGCATGCCAGGTACGACGGTGTCAAACCATCTTAGACATGTCTTGCCTCAAAGCGGAGAGTCACACTGGAGCAGCTCTCCTGGCTGCTCTTAAGAAACAGGTGGATGAGTGGCTGACCCTGCACCACCTGGAGATAGGCAACGTGGTGTGCGACAACGGCAGCAATCTCCTTGCCGCTTTGCATATGGGGAAGCTGACACACATACCCTGCATGGCACATGTCATGAATCTAGTTGTTCAAAGATTTGTGTCAAAGTACCCTGGCTTAGCGGATGTCCTGAAGCAGGCCAGGAAGTTCTGTGGGCATTTGAGGCGGTCTTACACAGCCATGGCACGCTTTGCGGAAATTCCGCGGAAAAACAACTTGCCGGTGAGACGCCTGATTTGCGATAGCCCGACTCGCTGGAATTCGACCCTGCTCATGTTCTCCTGCCTGCTAGAACAGGGGAAAGCCGTCACCCATTACCTCTACAACTACAGTACAACGAAACAGTCTGGGAAGATGGGGATGTTCTGGCCCGACAACTGGACACTGATGAGAAATGCATGCAGGCTCATGCGGCCGTTTGAGGAGGTGACCAACCTGGTGAGCCGCAGTGAAGGCACCATCAGCGACTTGATTCCCTACGCTTACTTCTTGGAGCGTGCTGTGCGTAGAGTGGCGGAGGAAGCTGTGAATGAGCGTGACCAGGAACAGTTACGGTAGGAACAGGCATGGGACCAATTTTCATCAGACCCAGCTGTTTCCTCAACACCTGCGGCAGCACAGAGGGGGGAGGAGGAGGAAGAAGAGAAGTCGTGTGCAGAAGACGAGTCAGACTCAGAGGATGATGAGCAAGGTGTTTCTTTGGGGGAGGAGGAGGAGGGGACGGCGGCAGGAGAACAACCACAGCAGGCGTCGCAGGGGGCTTGTGCTGCTCAACCTTCCCGTGGTATTGTTCGCGGCTGGGGGGAGGAGGTTGACTTACGTGACGTCACTGAGGAAGAGCAAGAGGAGATGGATGGTACATCTGGATCCGACTTTGTGCAGATGTCATCTTTTATGCTGTCCTGCCTGTTGAGGGACCCCCGTATAAAAAACCTCAAGGGGAATGAGCTGTACTGGGTGGAAACACTACTAGACCCTCGGTACAGGCACAAAGTGGCGGACCTGTTACCAACTCACCTGAAGGTGGAAGCACATGCAGAACAAGCTGTCAACTATGCTTTACAATGCCTTTAAGGGTGATGTGACAGCACAACGCCAAGATGGTACCACTGCCACTAATCCTCCTCCCGTGTCCACGCAGTAAAAGACAGGACGTTCCAGCGATCTCATGGTGATGTCGGACATGCGGACGCTCTTTAGTCCAACGCCTCGCCATAGCCCTTCCGGATCCACCCTCCACCAACGCCTGGAACGGCAGGTAGCCGACTACATGGCCTTAAGTGTGGATGTAGACACTGCTGTGAACAGCAATGAGGAACCCTTGAACTACTGGGTGCGCAGGCTTGACCTGTGGCCAGAGCTGTCCCAATTTGCCATCCAACTTCTCTCCTGCCCTGCCGCAAGCGTCCTGTCAGAAAGGACCTTCAGCGCAGCTGGAGGCATTGTCACTGAGAAGAGAAGTCGCCTAAGTCACAAAACTGTTAAGTACCTCCCCTTTATCAAAATGAATGAGGCATGGATCCCGGAGGGCTGCTGCCTGCCCCAAGACTAAGTCAGTCCCCGCACACACAGCATCTCTGCCTGCACGCCGTGTGACTGGCTACCTGGCCTGCCTCAAGAAGACTAAGTCGCTCCCAGTCCCTCCACACAGCATGTCTGCCTGCAGGCCGCTTGACTACCTTCTCCGCCACCACCAACAGGGTCCGGGACTCCAGGCGGATTGCTGAATTTTTCAGGCCGCTGCTAGCAGCGGCCGCTGTAATAATTTTTCTGGTGCGTGTACATGCCTGCCTAATTTTTCTGGCTGCACTGCAGCTGCAACAACTAAACAAAAGGCATGTACATGTGCCAATTCCCCTTCGTGATCATTACCTTGCCCTGGTGAAGGGGCTTGCGTATCACAATGAAGCAATGACTGGCGCCTAGATGAGTGTCTCGGGGGGAACACCCACGATAATAAGGTCGTTGCCTCATTGTGGTCAGACCAAATTTGATCAGCTGGACAGTCACTGTTCTGTCATTCAGCTACATCAGCCAGGCGACCGTATGGGCTGTAAAGCCACCAAAACCTACACTCTCGCCATGGTGCGCACCAGACCAGCACGGCCGTCACTACACAAACAGCTGTTTGCGGTGCGTTACACGGTGAGTTTGGTGTGTCAGTGTGAAGCAGTACCTTAATTACACTACCTGATTGATGTATACACATGCAAGATGTTTTAAAGCACTTTAGGCCTGTCATTTAGCATTCAATGTGATTTCTGCCCTTAAAACGCTGCTTTGCGTCAAATCCAGATTTTTCCCGGGGACTTTTGGCATGTATCCCACTCCTCCACCTGGGGGTCCAGGTGTTAGACCCCTTGAAACATCTTTTCCATCACTTTTGTGGCCAGCATAATTTTTTTTTTCAAAGTTCGCATCCCCATTGAAGTCTATTGCGCTTCGCGAACTTTTACGTGAACCGAACCTTACGCGGAAGTTCGCGAACCTAAAATCGGAGATTCGGCCCCACTCTATTCCTCAGGTGTTCTTGCCATAGCTGTTTGTGCCTTCTCTCCAGGTGCCTTCGTAAGGCACTTGTCCCTACGTGAGAGTTGGCCTTTCCACGGCTCAATTTTTGCTGGCAGAGACAACAGATGGCTTTGCTCTGATCTGAGACACACATGTTAAAAAATTTCCAAACCACTGAGCCCCCTTGGGGTGATGGCGCTACGGTGGCATCAGCAGCTGACGTTGAAGGGCATGTTGGCTGGCTGTCCATAGCTGGCGATACATGGCGCCGGACACTGCCCGCAGCTGTTTCTGAGGACGAGCTCCCTCTGCTTCTATCATGGAGTGGTCTCCTCCTACTCCTCTCTGACTCCCCCTCTGAACTGTCCCCCTAGTCATCTCCTCTACTGGGAACATACGTGGCATCCGTATAATCGTCACCATAATCCTCCTGCCCAGCTTCGCTTTCCTCAGACACCTCAACTGCACCAACTTCAGGTGGTTCATCATCCCCCTCCTCATGTTACGTCCATACTATTGCCACCTAACTCAGACGTATGAGGTGGTGTACCTGTGCCTTCTTCTTGATGTTGCAGTAGTGACTGTGAATCAGTGATTTCACCACCACCAAATAACTCCTGCAAAGTGTTAAATGCAGCAGATGTGATGCTTGTACTAGCGCTGGTGGCACCGGCTGAGGGAGATGAGGTCTTCTGTGTTAAATACTCAACCACGTCCTCACAATTTTGGGAAGTGATGGCACGTGCCTTCTTCTGAGCACTGTATTTTGGGACAGGTCCGCATGAAATCACAGCAACACCACCTCGCACAGACCTGCCGGTGCCTGGTGGCCTTTCTCTGGGTCTGCCTCTACCTCTTCCTCTACCTGGTTTGTCCATTTTGTCCATCTCAGGGGGGATGCTAGGTATATGCAGTGAGGTGGGTCCACTCAACACAACAGGTAGTGAGATGCAGTGAGGTGGGTTCACTGAACAGTAAAGGTACTTAGATGCAGTGAGGTGGGTTCACTCAACACAACAGGAAGTGAGATGCAGTGAGGTGGGTTCACTGAACAGTAAAGGTACTTAGATGCAGTGAGGTGGGTTCACTAAACACAACAGGTAGTTAGATGCAGTGAGGTGTGTTCACTGAACAGTAAAGGTAGTTAGATGCAGTGAGGTGGGTTCACTGAACAGTAAAGGTACTTAGATGCAGTGAGGTGGGTTCACTGAACAGTAAAGGTACTTAGATGCAGTGAGCTGAGTTCACTGAACAGTAAAGGTACTTAGATGCAGTGAGGTGGGTTCACTCAACACAACAGGAAGTGAGATGCAGTGAGGTGGGTTCACTGAACAGTAAAGGTACTTAGATGCAGTGAGGTGGGTTCACTAAACACAACAGGTAGTTAGATGCAGTGAGGTGTGTTCACTGAACAGTAAAGGTAGTTAGATGCAGTGAGGTGGGTTGACTGAACAGTAAAGGTACTTAGATGCAGTGAGGTGGGTTCACTGAACAGTAAAGGTACTTAGATGCAGTGAGCTGAGTTCACTGAACAGTAAAGGTACTTAGATGCAGTGAGGTGGGTTCACTCAACACAACAGTTAGTGAGATGCAGTGAGCTGGGTTCACTGAACAGTAAAGGTACTTAGATACAGTGAGGTGGGTTCACTCAACACAACAGGTAGTGAGATGCAGTGAGCTGGGTTCACTGAACAGTAAAGGTACGTAGATGCAGTGAGGTGGGTTCACTCAACACAACAGGTAGTGAGATGCAGTGAGCTGGGTTCACTGAACAGTAAAGGTACGTAGATGCAGTGAGGTGGGTTCACTCAACACAGCAGGTAGTTAGATGCAGTGAGCTGGGTTCACTGAACAGTAAAGGTACGTAGATGCAGTGAGGTGGGTTCACTCAGCACAACAGTAAGTTAGATGCAGTGTGCTGGGTTCACTCAACACAAAGCTGGGTATATGCAGTGATGAGGTGGGTTAAGTAAACTCAACAGGTACTGGGTATATGCAGTACTGGGTAGTACAATGTGCAGCTCCCTGTCACACACACAGGTAGTCACTGAATGTGCTGGGCTGCTGGCAGCGGCACACACACTATGAATTAGCAAGGCTGTGCATGCAACAAAAGTGTCAGTTTGACACACAGAAAAAAAAGTACAGGATGAGCTCTTAAAAGAGCTGTTGAGGGGTGCTATAAAAGCAATAATAATCAGCCAGGAGCAAGCTAAGCAGCCAAGAACCTAACTAATCTGTCCCTAGAAGAACAAGTCTGCAGCAGCTGTCCCTAGTCTGTCTCACTCTCTAGCAGGCACACGAGTGAGGCTAATGGCTGCCGGAGCCTGCCTTATATTAGGGGGGGGTGGGGCTCCAGGGCTTAGTGTAGCCTGAATGGCTACAATGTGCCTGCTGACTGTGATGCAGAGGGTCAAAGTTGACCCTCATAGTGCATTATGGGGCAAATTGAACTTCCGCAAAAGTTCGCTTGGTCCAGGCGAACGCGAACCCCCAAAGTTCGCCTGGAACCGTTCGCTGGCGAACCGTTCTCAACATCTCTATCAGTAATTTCACATTTCTACTACTCACTGTAGGTGACAGCAACATAACATTTAAAATAAAACCAAAAAGGCTTAAAGTTTATGGAAAATGAAAAAAAATAGAATTTTATGAAAACTTCTCTAGCAGTGAAAATTAGATTTGTGTGGCAAAATAATTTTGCAAATGCTTCTGGCTCTTCCCTAATCAATTCTAGGTTGCACATTCTTTAATATTTTTCTGCTGCACTTTCTTAGACTGATAACATAATGATACACACTGTTAAACAAATATGAAGAATTTCATCTGAGCTGTATAAAATGTCTTGCACCTCCTACCCAATGACCAAATCTAAGGATCAATTAAGGGTAAAGGAGTTCTCTCACAAAGAATGCAAATATATGTCCACCTACATAATTCCTTAAAGAGCTGGTGGATTTTTTTTAATGAATGGTGCATCATCTTACTACATATTTGTATATCCTGAAATTTGCATAAGAGCTTTTATAGAAGAGCTGAACTGTGCTGAAGAGTGGCTGGAGCCAATTTCACTGAAAAAAAAAACAACAACAAACATGCTTTCCTGTTTGCAAATGTTTCATAAAAAAATACTTTCATTAAAATTATGCACAAAATTATGCAAGTAAAACATCTTTATTACAAAGGTCATCAGTGCAGTGGCCTTATCCTAAATGTGTTCGGACTAAGGCATTTAGAATACCCACAATTCCTTTTCCTTCTAGCGCTGCTGATATGTAAACAAAAACACATGTTGAACAACTGGAGTATTAGAGTATATCACAGTGCCACTCTCTGATTGCTAATGGCCATGGGTAATCTGTAATTTAATGTTTAAGAGAAGTCTAATGAGCTTTTGGAAATAGCGTAATAGTAAGCATATACACTAAGCATCTGTATGAAATTACATGGACACTATAAGTGATACATTGTAAACTCCATGCTGCTGCTACAATACCGACATATGTATATGCAGCACACACAATGCTGCTATTTCTATAACATTGCCTGTTGAGCTGGGTAGATTTCCATTACTGCTTTAGATACAAGAGGGAGTGCAGTCCTACTGGGCCCACCTACAGGACAGCATCCCTGACTCACCCCACTACAAAGCCATGTTGCACAATATAGTCCAAGAAAAGCCATATGCCCTGAAAGAAGTGCTCAACTCTATGCTTCCTACAAACCCAGATTTATAGGTCCTAACAATAACTCCGATAAAACAAACCACAGTCAAAGAGCACTATGTAGATAAATAGAGTAGTGAAATAAAAAACTAAAAGCTAACCATACACCAGTCGCTGCACAGAGAATATAAAATAGCCCCATACCTGGAAAGTCTCCAAAAAACTATCAAGAGAGGCAAATCCTGAGGCTGGCTTCAGACTATGGATTGGCGTTAGCAGTGCAGTGTGGCCTGGGGGCTGCACCACCAAAAACAGGCCTTCAGGGATTACCGCGTTAGTAGGCGGTAATCCCCATCTGGCAGCCGGGTTGAGTAGGAAGTAATGCTCACTTCCTGTGGCCGATGCGATCACGTGTGGGAAAGCATATTGCAAAAAAATAAGCTTTCATGCACGCCCCATAAAACATGTGGCGGATTTAACACTGACACGCATCAAACCTGGGGAGAATAAACTATGCCACACTGTTAGCAGAAAACTCTTTAGGATGAGAATCACTTCCTGCTACACTGACCCAAATATACTGCAACAAGGGAAACCTTCTTTCCTTCTTTTCAGTCTGGAACTATTTCCAGAATTTCACAGATTCGAGGTTAAGGGAAAACTCTACATTCTACTAGGAGAAGAAAATTGCTGCACACTATATCACAGCAAACAGAGGAGCATACATGAATTTTAAACCTAAAAATGTTCACGGACTACGTACCCATTGTAAACCCCACCCACCCCCTTCCATGCATGCCATTTCCGCTTGTATTGGCAATAACTGTATGAATCGTGGCCATGCCAATAATGCTATTTTTGATTTGGTTTGAATCTATTTGTTATTCTTTATAGTAAGCTAAGTCTCTGAGATTCTAAGTCTCTGAGATTCAACTAGTACAGCTCTGTAAATTGAATTGGCTTCCAAAACAATGCGACAAGCTAAGCTTGTGAAAATGCTGTGATACCTAGCCTAGTCACAGTGCATTCTATTCTTTTTCAGTTTGATTTGTAAAGAAAAGAATATATTAAAATCATGAGCATTTAAACACAATGGGCATGACTCAAGCTTTTTCACCTGTTACCTTTTAAAGCTTCCAAAGAGCAAAAATATACTATAATTAAGGTAAGAAAACTAATACTGAATTTTTTGTATCAATTAGGTGATAAATAAGGCATTTACGAGAAGTTTTATGAACAGAGCCCATTGTACTGTAATAATGGTAAAACTAAATAATTGGCTGTAAAATATGCATTTCCTTCAACAAACAAATTAAAATTAATTTACAAGTATGTTCAACCCCCCCCCCCCCCCCCTTTTTGAATTGACAAAACTGAAGATCTATTTATGATATGTATAGACCAAATGTATTTTGATGTAATTACTTTAAATTCACTATTTAAAATGGCAATCACGAAAACAAAGCATTTAGCCACAGAAATAGATGTACTCACACTCATTTGGTGCAAAATGAATTAACCTATATTATGTATAACACTCACATATTTGGTATACCAAAAGTTGAAATACAAAAAGAGAATATGTGTAAACTTATATCTAGGTAGCAACAGAATTATCTTGTACATCTTATAGACAAAAATGTAAAAAACAGTTTTTTGGTTTTTTTTGCTTAAAAACCTTATAGAACAATAGGCATAAGCTAAAGTGTCTATTTTAAAAATCGTGTTTTTATATTATATATAATTACATGCTTAAAATGAGCATTTGATCAATGATGAATTGAACTTGCATTTCTTATCTTAGATATATTCTAAAATGCAAGTTTGGGACTGGCTTTCTTTAGATTACAAAATGTTTCATCACCAGACCATATACCCACACACAGCATCTGCAAATATTATTAGCACTTTAGTAAGAAGATTATAATGAAAGTACAGAGTTAAAACAAAATGCTGGCAACAACTGCAACATTTTTAAAGAGATAGTGGACCAACAAACTGACAAAGGTGGTGCCAATTTTTGGGTACACAGAAATGGAGGAAGTTTTATGCATGCTAAAGGGAGTCTTGATGCTCCTCAAACTATCATTTTCTCTTTCTCCATTGTTTTCAATATATTTTGCAAAAAAAGTAATACATTATCTCAAAATTTTTCCTTTTTCGCAAAAATAATGGGAGAGCAAAAATGAATGATTTTGCCCATCTCTAGTACTGAAAACAAGGTGGTGGGGTACCTTCTTAAAGGATCTTCAATGAAGCTATGTTATTAAGGAGTGGCATCATAAAACATCAATATTTTGCACACAAAAAAACCCCACACCTCACAAGCAAGGTCATATTTGTAGCTGTAGACTAATATAAAATAATTGTTAGATAATTGGTATTAAGCTAGCTCCATGTGTTATGGATTACGTTGCCCACTACTGCTGTCCAGAATATGTTATACAGTAAGCTTCTAAACAACTGTATTTCTTTTAGGCTCCCTTCACACTGGCACGGTGCGTTGGACTGTTTTTACCACAGGTCAATGCTACACCACTGAAAATCTATGGAGCCATCCACGATGCAGCAGAAGTGACGAAATCACTGCAACCTGACGCAAGCATATACCTTATATTAATTATATAATAATCTGAACATTTGTATAGCGCTTTTCTCCTGTAGGACTCAAAGTGCTCAAGAGCTGCAACCACTGGGACGCGCTCAAGAGGCCACCCTTCAGTGTTAGGGAGTCTTGCCTAAGGACTCCTACGTTACCATCAACTTGCACGGCAATGTGCGGTGGACCGAAAGTCAAGTAAACCTATGACGATGCATATATTTTTAAACTCGCACATGCACATGCATGGAAGTGTATTTTATCAAACACTTCTGCCTCAGGAAGTGAGCTCTAGAGAGCCTCACTTTCTGCTTGGCCTGCTGCTGGATGGGGGTTACAGTGTATTAACGCGGAAATCCCAGAAGGCTGTTTTTAGCGGTGTGATGCGACCCTCACATTGCACCTCAATGCTAACGATGGTTAACAGTGTGAAACCGGCCTCAGGGAAGCCAATATTACACGAACATTGTGTTGAACATAATGTATGCTTTTATTTTACAGATTATAATAGTGGACATCATAATGTACTCACCTGATTTGTTTGATACCCATATAATTGTCTGTGGGGAGATGTGGCTGGTGTTTCCTATTGCAATAGTTAATGGAATTTGCCAAAGGTAGCTGGAAAACAATGACAAACACACAAGAACTGAATAGATTATTCATGCAGAGCCATGAAACAAGCCAAAAAAGTTGTGTCCCTTAATGTTTAGATGTATCAATCTGTGATTCTTAAATTAAGCACTCAACAGTTATAAGCTGCAAAATAATCTCAGAAGAAATGGTAATGAAGTAAAAATGCCATCCAGAAACTTAAACTCCCTGTGAAGTGTTCTGAATAACCTAGCAACAGAAAAAAAAAAAAAAAAAACATCAAGACATACTGCTGGAATTAATTTAAGAAAAAGAAAATTAAACATTAGCGGAATGCCTGAGGCAGTGCTTGATGACAGTGTATGTCATTGAAGGAATCAGAAGTTTACACGTGGCCTTAAAGCTAGACTTCTTTTCCATTTTCCTTTGACGGATGGATACTCACTATAGGGACTCATACGAGGTTTCCTCTTGCAATGTAGATCTCCATGTAATATTGAGAACATTATTTCAAGAAAAAATATCAAATAAGTTAACACTGAGTGCACTTAGTTTAGACTTAGGGAGGTTCAGTTTAAAGGGAACCTGAAGTGAGAGGGATATGGAGGTTGCCATATTTATTTCCTTTTAAACAATACCAGTTGCTTGGCTGTCCTGCTGATCATTCTGCCATCAATAGTGTCTACATCACACACCTGAAACAATCATGCAGCTAATCTTGTCAGAAACAGAGCCAACAAAATACTAAAAAGTTGACTTGTACACAATCTTCTATGTTCGTGCTATGAGCTTCATTGTTGTATGTAGGACTAGGTGTCAGCAGCATAGAGATCACAGCTGACAAATAGTTATTAGAAAAACAGTGAAAAAAAACTGTTGATAAAGATACAAAACTGTGTCTTCCAGTTTAATTGAATCTACCCTTTCTTCAATGTTTCCAAACTTAAATTTTTCCTTTCTTTTTCTTTTCTCTGCATGTTTTTCACCCCCTCTCCAACATCTCAGTTTCCTCCACTCAATGTTCCTAATTGTTCTGTTCTACTCTCTCCTTTATTTTTATTTTCTGTGCTTTTACTGATTTGTATAGGTTCCCTTGGTGTGGCAGGAAACATCATCTTTTAGGTGCAATACAATTTCAAAGATCATTTGATGTACTGTCTGTAATATAAATGAGTGATTACTTTGAGTGATTATTTTGCTCGTAAATGTGCTGAAAGATGATTTTTATCAATTAGGTGATAAATAGGACATTTATGAGAAGTGTTGTAATAGAGACCATTGGCTTTCTTCACAATTCATAAAAAAAGCCCTACATTTTTACGTTAGAATGGTCTGTCTCTTTTCCACAGTTAATTGCCCTTTTCTCACCATTTTTATGGCAACACACTACTTTCTGCAGTACAATCCTTTTAAAATAAGGCTCAGGAGGGTATGGTACCACAGTGTGCTCCAACACTGCGTTTATGCCAACAGAGTGGGTTGTAAGAAATAAAGAAAAGTTGTAGAAATTGATAGCAGCAACTTTCAAGGCTGGGTCAACTGCCATCATTGTAGAACACCTGAAAAAAGCCCATTTTGTATAATTCTTGTATGTTATTTTCCAGTCTTGTGCAACTACACCAGTTTTTAACCTCTAGCAGTTCACTGTTTACTACTGTACCATTTCCACCTGTTCATTGAACCTGAACTGCTTGAATTTGAAATTTTGAAAAACTTATGTGCAACATAGTTTAACCTATTTTGGTTCCTGTACGTAGAAACTACGTCCAGGAACCATGCGCGCTACCGCACGCTCCCGCGGCCGATCGCGCACGCGCACTCCCGGCCACGGATCCGGTAGCCACGGAATCAATGTATCGGGCTATGGTGCCCGATCACTGATTCCTCTCCCCGCTGAAAAAGCGACAGCTTCTCTCGGAAGCTGTGCTTTTTCTGGCCGTTGCCTCCCCTCTGCGTCACTCTAAGCGTGTGTTACGCTTAGAGTGACGTCATGTAAACATACTCATGGCCGCCATCTTGTGGCCAAAAAGTAAAACTACAACTAAAAGTAAAAATTTTTTAAAACAACACACAATTGCATTATAAAACTATATTTTATATCCCACTCTCCCAAAAATACCCAAATAAAATGTTTAATAAAAAAAAAACAAAAAACAGTACAATTAAAAAAAACATGTAAATATTTACCTAAGGGTCTTAACTTTTTAAATATCAATGTAAAGATGAAATATTTCTATATTTTTTTTATTTTAAACTTGTAAATAGTGATAGATGCAAAACGGAAAAAATGCACCTTTATTTCCAAATAAAATATTGTCGCCATACATTGTGATAGGGACATAATTTTAACGGTGTAATAACCGGGACATATGGGCAAATACAATACGTGAGTTTTAATTATGGAGGCATGTATTATTTTAAAACTATAATGGCTGAAAACTGAGAAATAATGTTTTTTTCCGATTTTTTCTTATTCTTCCTGTTAAAATGCATTTACTGTAAAGTGGCTCTTAGCAAAATGTACCCCCCAAAGAAAGCCTAATTGGTTGCGGAAAAAACAAGATATAGATCAGTTCATTGTGATAAGTAGTGATAAAGTTATAGGCTAATGAATGGGAGGTGAACATTTCTCAAGTGAAAACGATGAAACGCGAATGGGTTAAAGACAATGTGATACAACATATCCACTGTATCTGAATTGTTCCCGTTTTAAACACAGTTGTAATATTATATGGTATTAAAATTGTCTTTTAATCACAATTTTGAAAATTATCTCTGGCGCCAATCTTTCTAGTTTTTTTAGTTGTTATAGGTTTGTGGCTGGTTAAAGGTTAACATAGTTACCACATATCCTGGACTGTAAGTCCACTTTTAGTCCACCCTGCCCCATCTCACTTAGTAAGAAATGCAGCCAGTATCTGTTCCCCCCCTCCCCCATTATAATAGGCAGTGCTGTCAGAATCTGTAATGACCTGCCTCCACTTTAAGTGTGACCTTTATATTCTTTATCTAAAGGAAGCTCACATTTCTGCCCCATCCAAATATGCAGAGCAGCTGCAGTTGAGCAGATGTACCTACTCCAGTGCCAGGTCCTCTAGTCTCCTCCTCACTGCAGCCACTTAATGTGCAGCAGCATCCTTATGGCTCCTGATGCATGCAACAAGACATTTGGGAGCTTACAGAGAGATGTTGCTGTACCCCCTTGTCTGCAGTAGAGGAGGAGACAAGGGCCCCTGCACTAGATAAGATATATGTGCTCTGCAGTGACTACTCTGCATATTCACAAAGGAGGAGAGTGAGATGCAGATATTTAAGCTTATCCATAAGATGACCCCTATGTTTTCACTAATCAAGCCAGATCTACATTTCTTGAGGCTCTGTCAATCCTCTCTTCCAGAGCACCCCATATCATGGACAATGTGCGCTTCTTTAAGTCTTAGATCCAAATTCTGGCTATACCAGTATTTTATGGTTGACAAGGAATTCAAGTGTTCGGTTTATTTAAAATTTTGAAAATCTACAGTATATAAAGTTTGGAACTCAGTATAGAAAGTCTACTGCAGCAAAATGTAATTTTACCAAGTTTAACCACTTCACCACTGAGGGGTTTTACCCCCTGACCACCAGAGCAATTTTCACCTTTCAGCGCTCCTTCCATTCATTCGTCTATAACTTTATTATTACTTATCCCAATGAAATGAACTATATCTTGTTTTTTTCGCCACCAATTAGGCTTTCTTTAGGTGGGACATTATGCCAAGAATTATTTTATTCTAAATGTGTTTTAATGGGGAAATAGGAAAAAATGTGGGAAAAAAATATTATTTTTCAGTTTTCGGCCATTATAGTTTTTAAATAAAGCATGCTACTGTAATTAAAACCCATGAAATGTATTAACCCATTTGTCCCGGTTATAAAACCATTTAAATTATGTCCCTATCACAATATTTGGCGACAATATTTTATTTGGAAATAAAGGTGCATTTTTTTCAGTTTTGCGTCCATCCCTAATTACAAGCCCATAGTTTATAAAGTAACAGGGTTATACCCTCTTGACATAAATATTTAAAAAGTTCAGTCCCTAAGGTAACTATTTATGTTTTTTTTTATTGTATTTTTTTTTTTTTAATTACAATAAAAAAAAAAAATTGGGGAGTGTGGGAGGTAATGAGTTAATTTATTGTGTAAATGTAATGTTTGTATATGTAAAATGCTTTTAGGGTGTAGTTTACTATTTGGCCACAAGATGGCCACAGAGTGTTTGTTTACATGCGACCTGTAAGCGTCCGGAAGGACGCTTACAGGAAGCAGTAGGAGGCTGGGAGACGCACAATGATCTCGCTGTTTCTGAAAGAAGCAGCAGATCATTGCGGGGGCTAGATCAACGAACGGGAATGGATTTTCCCGTTCATTGATCTCCGGGCGAGCGGGCGGCGGCGTGCACGAGCGGCGGGTGCGCGCGCACGAGCGGCGGGAGCGCGGACAGCGGCGGTAGCGCGGAAGGTACGGATTTCTCCGTCCCTGTTTTTTTTAGGAGGGAAAAAAGGGGCGGAGAAATTCGTACCGCTGGGGGTAAAGTGGTTAAAAACCATTTTTCCCTGAACTTTGTAAAATCGATTTTCTCAAAAACTACAAGGTCTTTTTGATTTTTTTTACTGCCACCACCAAGGTGGAGGAGAGGATCCCTGACTGGAGGCAGAATTCTACTATCAAATATGCAAGTTTTAGGGTTCAGAAGGCTCAAATTTGAACAGCCATATTAGGGTCAAACTTAACATTGATCTGAATCTGAACAACGCCCCTAGTAATAATAATTCTCTAATCTATAATACTTGTTGCAAGATCATAATTTGTATTAAAAGGAGAGGGGTAAAGAGCACAAGGGAGAGAGAGAGAAAGAGATGAGTAACTATGGGCTTCATTCATGAAGCTGCGCTGCTATAGCAGCGTGAGCTCCATGACAGCAGTGCAACCTAAATTCAGGGAGGAACTTTATGCGTGGTCCTGCAGCATAGCATGTTTTCCTCAGTTATGCTCGCTGCTTACATTAGCAATGCACATCCCTTTAAAGGAAAGGTTCAGGGAGGGTGGGTAAAAAATAAAAATCAATTTCCACTTACCTGGGGCTTCCTCCAGCCCGTGGCAGGCAGGAGGTGCCCTCGCCGCCACTCCGCAGGCTCCCGGTGGTCTTCGGTGGCCAACCCGACCTGGCCAGGCCGGCTGCCAGGTCGGGCTCTTCTGCGCTCCAAGGCCCGGAACTTCTGCGTCCCACGCCGGCGCGCTGACGTCATCGGACGTCCTCCGGGCTCTACTGCGCATGCGCAGTAGTTCTGCGCCTGCGTAGTAGAGCCCGGAGGACGTCCGATGACGTCAGAGCGCCGGCGTGGGACGCAGAAGTTCCGGGCCTTGGAGCGCAGAAGAGCCCGACCTGGCAGCCGGCCTGGCCAGGTCGGGTCGGCCACCGGAGACCACCGGGAGCCTGCGGAGCGGCGGCGAGGGCACCTCCTGCCTGCCACGGGCTGGAGGAAGCCCCAGGTAAGTGGAAATTGATTTTTGTTTTTTACCCACCCTCCCTGAACCTTCCCTTTAAATGCCGGCTGCTTCTGTGAAGTAGCGTGACAGCAATACTTCACTAGCGTGGCTGTTACTACGTTAGTAACTATGTTAATTAACATAGTAGCGGCACAACAGCACCCGACATTTAAAGAAACGCGCGTTGCTAATGTAGAAAGTGTACGTAACTAAGGAAGGCATGCTACACTGCAGGACCACGTGTATCGGCCTCCCTGAATTTAGGTTGCACTGCTATAGCAGAGCAGCTGCATGAATAAAGCCCTATAGATTATGCTAAGGGTAGTTTGAAGTGCAGATGAATGTCATTATAAAAATGATAGACATTAGGCTGGCAGGCTCTTCTTAAAAATTAATTAATGAGTGACAGGAATACACCTTAAATAGATCATCATCACTTATGCTGCATTTACGTTTATTTCATTAAGGATGATATTACTCTTTCTTAAACATAGATACTTGAGAATATTGTTTAAACTTTTCAACTGCCGATTAAACCTCATACTTTATAGAATGACAGTACATTAATCATAGCTGAAATATGACAGTGATTTCAATGATTTAAGTTCTTTTGTAAATGAATGTTAATTGTGTCAGGCTTTATGAAGAGGTGAACCAAGTGATAATAACTTTTGCCTGATATGCTTGACCTTTATACAGCTCTAAAACTATCACCTTTGGGGTTATTGCCAAGAGCTGGAAGATTTCCATTTGATATCATTTGTCATCTTTCATAAGCAGCATAAGTGTCAGTTAATGATGGCTATGAAAAATATGCAAGTCTTGCCATGTCCACTAAAAAATGTCCTGTAAATTGTAGGTTGACTGCCAAAATGTGACAGGATTAGATTCTCACAAGCCCATATTTCAGATGAGAAATGAGGGACTTAGAAAAGGTTAGAGTAAAATGTGCCCTACAGGTTAAAACATTGTGCTTTATAGCCACCCCTGGTCAGACATCCTAATTTAAAGTCCGACTAAATCCTGCTCCCCCCTCAATAAAGTGTGCCTTGTCTACTAAAACAAAACGTATCTACTGAATAATGCATGTAGAGCAGAAGAGGACTGGGACCTTTTGGCCTGGGGGAGAAAATGCAACCCAGAGTCCCTTGGGTGGATACGGAAAATGACAAAAATGTGTGTGACCATGACATGATGTGGGTGGAGCCAACTGCATGGCACGTCGGTATGGACCAAAAATCTCGGAGGAATGCCATAAAGAATTAAGGCAGTTCTGATGGCAAAAAAGAATATATTCAGTACTAGCAAGACATACCTAATAAAGTGGCTTGTGAAATACAGGTAGTCCTTGGTTAATGAAGGAAATAGGGAATGTAGGTTTGTTCTTAATCTAAATCTGTTCTTAAGAACACTGTCATTTCTGTGCCTCTTCTGTCCCCCTCTATGTCACCTATTCCCCTGTGCATTTTTGTCCCCCTCTGTCTTGTCTCCCTCTGTGTCACCTCATGTCCTTTACTTTTTTTTCCCTGTGTCACCTTTGTTCTCCCCTGTGCCCCACCCCCATGGCTCCTGTGTTCCCCCCATTGTGGCTCCTTTGGTTCCCCACTCCCCACAGCGGGAACAGCAGCATTCAACTTACATCATCCTGGGTACCTGCATGATAAGCGTCCTCCTCTCCCTGCTTCCTCCTAATGCTGGTGTCACGTAATGATGTGATCAATAAAAGCCAGCAGTAGGGGGAAGCAGTGAGGGAGATAGGAGAGCGCTTATCATGGAATCGGCTGCGCTGGGAGTAACCATGGTATCTGGAGGCTAAGCGACAGGAAAGTCATCATAGTTACGCTTAGCTTGAGGAGAGCAGAGAGATTGTCCGTTGGATCGGGGACATGTGAGTACTACTCTTAAGGGGGGCTGTGGAGCACAGGGACAGCTCAGCCTTAGGCCCCTGCAGAGGGTGAGGGACCAGGCATGGCCACACGCCTCCCCGGTCATGCTTCCACAGTTGGAAATGTTCCCCGCATGCGCAGTACCAATTTTTAGCAACTTCGCAAACGCAGACTGCTCCTGGCAGCAGGAGCGCAATTCAGGAGGCACATGCAACTTTCAGAGGGAACAGCTGCTGAATGGATATCAGAGAGGGACAAGAAGGAAGAGAAGGACAACAGGGAGAGGGAATGGTGAGGGAAACTGGCATGTGCAGAAGCGCATGACTGGCTGCGACTGGTCAGATTACCAGGAGGGGGTTGTGTAATATTACAAGACAACAAAGCGGCCGGAGAAGAAAGCGAGGGAGCACCTCAAAGAGCTGGAGGAAGCCCCAGGTAAGTATAAATACACCAGTACACAACTCAGGTACACTTTAAGGTTTCCTTTAAAGGACTTCCGATGCAAATCTATTTTTTAATCACCTAGGGCTACTTCTGTCCCCGAGCAGCAGTCACAGTCCCTCACTGCAGCCCTGGTCCTCTTCAGTGTCCCTGCTGCCCATCCGCAATGATGGCTACCCACCGGCAGTGTCGGGTCTTCTGTGCCTGCGCGTCCACATTATCTGGTGCATACTGTGCGTGTGCACAACTAATGCTCAGGCACAGTATGCGCCAGATGACATGGAAGAGCCGACCCCGCCGATGGGTAGTCATCATTGCGGATGGCCAGCAGGAACAGTGAAGAGGCCCAGGGCTGCGGCAAGGGACTGCGATTGCTGCTCATGGCCGGAAGAAGCGTGATTAAAAAATAGATTTTTTTATTGTGCATCGGAAGTCCTTTAAAGAGAATCTGTATTGTTAAAACCGCACAAAAGTAAACATACCAGTGCGTTAGGGGACATCTCCTATTACCCTCTGTCACAATTTTGCCGCTCCTCGCCGCATTAAAAGTGGTTAAAAACAGTTTTAAAAAGTTTGTTTATAAACAAACAAAATGGCCACCAAAACAGGAAGTAGGTTGATGTACAGTATGTCCACACATAGAAAATACATTCATACACAAGCAGGCTGTATACACCCTTCCTTTTGAATCCCAAGAGATCATTTGTGTGTTTCTTTCCCCCTGCAGCTATCTTCCACGGAAGTGTCAGATTGTTTCTTCCTGCAGAGTGCAGACAGCTCTGCCTGTATGTAATTCCTCAGTATGTGAAAGCCCAGCCAGCTCAGAGGAGGATTTATCCAGCTTGTAAAAGATAAGAGAGAAGAGAGAAGCTGTCCTAATCTAAATAATACACAGGCAGTGTGCAGAGAGGGGCCTGGAGGGGGGAGATGCATCACAGAACCACAACACTGAAGAACTTGGCAGCCTTCCAGACACAGGCTGACAAGTCTGACAAGAGAGAGATAAGCTGATTTATTACAGAGATGGTGATAGTAGAACGTGCTGCAGTAAGCCAGAACACATTAGAATAGCTTTTGGAACTTGTAGGATGATAAAAAACAGGATGCAATTTTTGTTACGGAGTCTCTTTAAGTAAAGTGGCAAGTGTTATTGAGATAGTACAATATATCAGTGTGCAACCAAACTAGAAGAATATATAAATATGCATGGCTTAAATACAAAGTGCCAGTTCTGCAAAAAGCTAAATCAGTTAACACTAGCAGGCAGCAGTGAAAGGGTGACATGTACACATTAGAGCTGGCCAGTTAAAAACGCAACAAACAAATGAAGAGGAGAGGAGGTGTCGGATTACAAAAAAACAGGGTCTGGTCACTGATGTCTGGCTGCAGTGATCTGTGTCCTGTTCCTTCCAACTTAAAGAGGCTGGGAATCTGGGATTGAGGGAGAAACTGCAGCGTTCCTTTCACCAGGCAGGACTGGAATCCGCCTGTAGCCTGGCCACTTCAAATGACCTGCTAGAGCCACTCTCTCCTTACTGGCTGGCTGTTTCTGCAGGCAGGGGGCAGGACCTCTGTTGCCTAACAGCACCTGCAGCAGGAGCGAGGTCCCGCAGGTTAAAAAAGTGTCACTGCGGGAACAATGATTCACCAACACTGCATTTGGGGCCTGGGGGAGGGAGCTGCTTCTATCAATTGCCCCCTGTCCCCCCAGGCCAGTCTGCGCATGATGTAGAGCCTAGGTTCTCAACGTGTGGTACGCGTACCCCAGGGGGTACTTCTGATGGTTCCAGGGGGTACTCAGGCTTGACATACTTAACCAAGAATAACAAATTTTGAGTTTTAGAAAATGATAAATCTAACTTAAACAACACCAAATCAGTATTTTATCTAATTAAAAGCAATAGTAAATGCTTGGAAATTGTTTAGGACCAATTATCATGTGCTACCATTAAATATATATTTGTCAAGGGGTACTTGTGATAATTTTGACTATACCAGGGGGTACTTGGTGAGCAAAGGGTTTTAAAAGGGGTACATACCAATAAAATGTTGAGAAACACTGATGTAGAGTATGTAGTAGGACTTTTTGATGTCTGAATCCCATTCAATTTCGTAAGAATACAATAGTACAATAACATTTCTATAGCGCTTTTCTCCCATAGGACTCAAAGCGCTTAGGCTCTCTCAGATTCAGTAATTGGTAGTAGGATAAAGCATTCACACAACAAAAGTTATATTTCTGCAAATGCCAAACTGAACAGGTGGGTTTACAGTCTGGATTTATACTCGTCCAGTAATGGAGCTGTCCTGATCTGTTGAGGTAAGGAGTTCCAAAATGTAGGGGCAGCATGACAGAAGGCTCTGGGACCAAAAGTTTCCAAGTGGACTCTGGGTATGACTAGATTATTAGAACCTGTGTATCTGAGAATGCGGGTATTGCTACGCAGCTGCAACATTTCTTTCATGTATCCAGGGCCCAGATTATTCAGTGATTTAAATGTCAGTAGGCCGATCTTGAATATAGAAGAATGCCAATAAGAATACAGCTGTCCTTGCAGCATACCACTACCACAATGAGGTGCTTGCCAGACCCAGATTTACATCGCAGGAGCCTATAGGCACAGATGTTCTGGCACCCTAGACTTCACCCTCCACAAACCTACAAACCCCTGCCAAACTGCACCACAAGTATGCGGACTGGCCCAGCTGTCAACTCTTCCTTACTTTTCCCTGCCCAGCGTAGGTAGCCACAGGTGCCCCTTTTTATTAAGTAGCCAGAGGCACCCTTAGTATTAAATAGATAGAGGTGCCCCCAAGTATTGAGTAGCTAGAGGTGCCCCTGGCTGAAGGGAGATCCTGTCAGTGGAATACTAAGAGCTCTTATTTACACTCTGCTTGGGACTCTGCATCAGTGGTGCTCAAATACCCCTTTTTAAAATTCGAGTTTGGTCGAATTCGAATAGTAAATTATTCGAGGTCAGTCGAATATTCGAGTCGAATAATTTTTACTATTCGATTCGACCTCGGACTTCGAGCTCACTATTCGAGTCGGTATTCGAGCTCATTATTCGAGCTGACTATTCGAATTGGCCTTAAATAGCTTCCAACACTTGTTTTGAGGGTGAATGATGCAAGAAACATCTTTTTTTCCAAGTAACAACAGCAAGTGATTATGTGAGGATGTTCCTTTAAAAAAAAAAAGGTGGAAAGAGAAGTTGTGTCCAGAATTTTGTTCAGTACTGTATATACTTCTTCTTCTTCTTCTTCTTCTTTATCTTCTATATCTTCTTCTTCTTCTTCTATATCTTCTTCTTCTATATCTTCTTCTATATCTTCTTCTTCTTCTTCTATATTGTCTTCTTCTTCTTCTTCATCTTCTTCTTCATCTTCTTCATCTTCTTCATCATCTTCTTCTTCTTCTTCTTCATCTTCATCTTCATCTTCTTCATCTTCTTCTTCTTCTTCATCTTCTTCATCTTCTTCATCTTCTTCATCTTCTTCATCTTCTTCATCTTCTTCTTCTTCATCTTCATCTTCTTCATCTTCTTCATCTTCTTCATCTTCTTCTTCTTCTTCTTCATCTTCTTCATCTTCTTCATCTTCTCCATCTTCTCCATCTTCATCTTCTTCATCTTCTTCATCATCTTCTTCTTCATCATCTTCTTCTCCTTCTTCTTCATCTTCTTCATCTTCTTCTTCTTCTTCTTCATCCTCTCCTTTTTCTATATCGTCTTCTTCTTCTTCACTTATTTCTCTTTTCAATTTTTTTTAAAGAAATGCAGCTATTTTTGAGCGTAACAAATAGCTGGTGGCGCACGCATGTTGGAAGCGCCATTGTATGTGCTCCCTGGCAGTGGAAACACACAGACAGCAGGAGGTAAATTCAGCAGCAGGAGGAGGAGGATGAGTGTGTGGCAGCAGGCAGTCAATGAGGCAGGCAGCGTGACATAATAGCCCTGGTACCTAGCGGTGATACCAGGGCTGTAAATAAACACAGCAGGCAGGAGGTCGCAGACAGCGGTCGTGCAGCCCACATCGTGTCCAATACACAACTGGGACAACACACTTTTCAACCCGGGCACCTCTGAAAAATTAAACCTTTTTTTTTATGTTTTTTTGGTTTTGTTTGTAAAACAAATTACACAGATATATAGCTATTTTTTGACGTAATAGCTGGTGGCAGAGTGGCAGCAGAATGTAATTCTGTGTACCCTGGCAGTGGGAAACACAGACCGACAGCAGCAGCAGCAGGAGGAATGGAGGAGTAATGTGAGCAGCTATTGTTTGACGTAATAGCTGGTGGCAGAGTGGCAGCAGAATGTAATTCTGTGTACCCTGGCAGTGGGAAACACAGACAGACAGCAGCAGCAGCAGGAGGAATGGAGGAGTAGTGTGAGTGTGGCAGCAGGCAGGCAGCGTGACATAATAGCCCTGGTACCTAGCGGGTGATACCAGGGCTGTAAATAAACACAACAGGAGGTCCCAGACAGTGGTCGTGCAGCCCACATCGTGTCCAATACACAACTGGGACAACACAGTTTTCAACCCGGGCACCTCAGAAAAATTAAACCTTTTTTTTTTTTATGGTTTTGTAGTTTTGGTTTTACAACCAATTACACAGATATAGCTATTTTTTGACGTAATAGCTGGTGGCAGAGTGGCAGCAGAATGTAATTCTGTGTACCCTGGCAGTGGGAAACACAGACAGACAGCAGCAGCAGCAGGAGGAATGGAGGAGTAGTGTGAGTGTGGCAGCAGGCAGGCAGCGTGACATAATAGCCCTGGTACCTAGCGGGTGATACCAGGGCTGTAAATAAACACAACAGGAGGTCCCAGACAGTGGTCGTGCAGCCCACATCGTGTCCAATACACAACTGGGACAACACAGTTTTCAACCCGGGCACCTCAGAAAAATTGAACCTTTTTTTTTTTTATGGTTTTGTAGTTTTGGTTTTACAACCAATTACACAGATATAGCTATTTTTTGACGTAATAGCTGGTGG
Organism: Hyperolius riggenbachi; assembly: GCF_040937935.1. Taxonomy (NCBI): domain Eukaryota; kingdom Metazoa; phylum Chordata; class Amphibia; order Anura; family Hyperoliidae; genus Hyperolius; species Hyperolius riggenbachi. Next base: position 308,722,857 of record NC_090648.1, read on the forward strand.
CAGAGTGGCAGCAGAATGTAAATCTGTGTACCCTGGCAGTGGGAAACACAGACAGACAGCAGAAGGGCAGTACACAGCAGCCCACTGTAGTTGTAAAATGTGTGGCTGCAGGCGACGTAATAGTCAAAGTGAACCAGGCTGGCTTAGTGAGCAGGAGCCAGGAGGTGGTAAAGGGTGGTAAGGCACATTAACGATGGTTCTAAGTTCCGGCAGCCAGTTCATGTCCCCCTCTCGCCGACAACAGGGGCCAGGAACTCGCCTTCCACCCACGCCTGGTTCATCTTGAGAAACGTCAGTCTGTCCACAGACTTGTGAGACAGACGTGAACGTTTCTCGGTGACCACGCCACCAGCTGCGCTGAAGCAGCGCTCGGACAGCACGCTGGAAGGGGGGCAGGACAGCACTTCCAGGGCGTACTGCGCCAGCTCGCTCCAGATCTCCAGGCGCTTGACCCAATACTCCATGGGATCAACAGGGGCATCGCTGTCAAGCCCGCTGTAGGACCCCATGTAGTCAGCCACCATGCGGGTCAGGCGCTGGCTGTGACCGGAGGAGGATGCTGCTGCATGCACCTCCTCTCTAGTCACTGCTGCCGGAGCCTCTACAGTCCTGTAGAGCTCGTGGCTGAGAGACAGCAGGTCTGTGGGGCGCTTGCTGCTGGATGCAGGCACCTGCTGCTGCCTCTGTGCTGGCTGGACAGTGGGGGTGGAAGGCTGGGGGAAGGCTTCCTCCAAGCGCTCAACAAGGGCCTGCTGCAAGCTCCTTATTTGTTGCGCTGGGTCTCCTCCTGCAGGCGGCAGGAACTGGCTCAACTTCCCCTTGAGGCGCGGGTCCAACATCATGCTGATCCAGATGTCCTCCCTCTGTTTCATCTGGATCACCCTGGGGTCCCTGCGCAGGCACGTCAGCATGTGCGCTGCCATTGGGAAGAGGCGGGCCACGTCTGCTGGCACATCAACGGCAGTGCTGTCCTCCTCATCCTCCTCCTCTGCCGCCTCCTCCTCTCTCCACCCCCGCACCAACTCAGCTGCGCTGTGCTGATCCCCCTCATCAGCAGCAAGGTCAGGGACCTCCACCAAGTCCTCCTCCTCCTCCCCCTCAGAGGTGGACTGTGCAGCTGCTTGCCGCTCCTGCTGGTCCAAGGCTGCCGCTCCCTGTTCCAGCAAAGCATCGAGGGCCCTGTTCAGCAGACAAACCAGGGGCACCCACTCGCAGACCATAGCATGGTCCCTGCTCACCATGTTAGTGGCCTGCAGAAAGGGAGCCAGCACTAAGCACACCTCCTGCATGTGCCTTCAGTCATCATCGGGGACGATGGACGGGATGTTGCTGGTCTTGTCCCTTCTCTGAGCGGCGGAAACAGTGGCCTGGGCAAGGTACTGGTTGACAGCGTGCTTCTGTTCAACCAGACGCTCCAACATCGCCAGGGTGGAGTTCCAGCGAGTCGGAACGTCAAGGATCAGCCGATGGCGTGGCAGCTCCAGCTCCTTTTGCATGTCTTCCAGGCTCGCACAGGCTGCAGCCGAGCGCCGGAAGTGACGCACAACGTTCCTTGCCATTTCCAGCAGTTCGCCCATCCCCTGGTAGGTGCGCAAGAACTTCTGCACCACCAGGTTCAGCACGTGGGCAAGACAGGGGATGTGGGTCAGGTTTCCCCTGTCTATTGCGGCAACCAGATTGGCCCCATTGTCGGCCACCACCTCTCCGACTCTGAGGCCTCTGGGGGTCAGCCAAATCCTCTCCTGCTCCTGGAGTTTGGCCAACACATGGGTTGCCGTCAGCTTGGTCTTCCCAAGGCTGACCAAGTGCAGCAGCGCTTGGCAGTGGCGGGCCTTCACGCTGCTGCTGAGGCGGGGGGTTTGGCCAGGTGTGCCGGAGGATGGCAGAGGATCGGAGGAACCTGCTGCAGTTCCCCCGACCCTGCGGGGTGGCACCACCCACTGTGTTGCTGCTGCTGCTGTGCCCGCTGCTGCTCTCCCATCCTCACCCCCTTCCACCAAGCTGACCCAGTGGACAGTGAAGGACAGGTAGCGGCCTGTCCCGAAGCGGCTGCTCCAGGAGTCCATGGTGACGTGGACCCTTTCACCAACCGCGTGCTCCAGCCCTCGCTCCACATTGGCCATCACAAAGCGGTGCAGTGCAGGAATGGCCTTGCGGGCGAAGAAGTGTCTGCTGGGGAGCTGCCAGTCTGGGGCTGCGCAAGCAAGCAGCGCACGAATGTCGCTCCCCTCCTGCACGAGCGTGTACGGCAGGAGTTGGGAGCACATGGCCCGTGCCAGCAAGCCGTTCAGCTGCCGCACGCGACGGCTGCTGGGAGGCAGAGCCCTAACCACCCCCTGGAAGGACTCGCTCAAAAGGCTCTGGCGTGGCCTTTTGCTGGCACGGGAATCAGCAGACACAGCAGAGGAGGCCACTGAGGACTGGCTGCCAGAACAGGCCTCAGTGTCGGCGGCAGGAGTTGCAGAGGGGGGAGGAGCAGTGCGTTTCCGCACTCCTGCTGGTGCTGCTGGAGGAGCAGGAGGGCGGGTGGCTGCTGTTGCTGCTGCTGCTGCTGCTGAAGGCTGTGCAGTGATGGGTGTGGTGCCACTGCCAGCACCAGATGCCTTCAGCCTCTGGAACTCCTCATGCTGGTGGAAATGTTTCGCAGCAAGGTGGTTGATGAGCGAGCTGGTGCTGAACTTTAAGGGGTCTGCACCTCTGCTCAACTTCCGCTGACAGTGGTTGCAAGTGGCGTACTTGCTGTACACTGTGGGCATGGTGAAAAAGCGCCAGATTGGTGACAAAAACAACCCCCTACGGCATGGAACCGCTGCTGCCTGTCTCCCTGTGGTGGTTGGGGGGGGGGGCTTGGGTGCGGCTGGTGGTGGTACTGGCAGATGCTGCTGCTGCTGCTGAGTCTGAGACACCAGCAGGCTGTGGGACCTGCCTACTGCTGCCAATGCTTGCAATGATGTGCCTCCTTGCAAGGCCCACAAGCGCATCCTCCTCCTCCTCCTCAGAGCTGCTGATGACGACATCCCCTGGAGCTGGTGGCACCCAGTCTCTGTCTGTCACCGTGTCATCATCATCCTCCCCCTCCTGAAACATGTCCTACTGGGATGATGACCCCCCAAACTCCTCTCCTGATGCATGGATGGGCTGCTTGACTGTCACCACAGTCTTGCTGTCCAATCCCTCATCCCCCAAAGTGCCCATCAGCATCTCCTCCTCCAAATCGCCAACAACAGCAGACAATTGACTCATCATGCCTGGGGTCAAAAGAGTGCTGAGTGACAGGTCGGCGACTGACGGTGAACTGGCCTCCTCCCCAGGCCCTGCTGGGCGGCTGCTGCGAACAGGGGTGATGGTGGTGGTGGTGGAGGCCTCGGATGCAGAGCTGATGGCGGGCTGCTCATCCTCCGTCATCAGTTGCACCACAGTGTCTGCATCCTTTTCCTCAATGGGACGTTTCCGACCCGGCTGGAGGAAAATCGGAGCAGGTGCTACACGCTGCTGCTGTGTCTCTGCAGCGTGAGTTGCAGATGCTCCTGCTGGGCGGCGCCCAATGCGTCCACAGCCAGTGGCTATAGGAGGAATGTTAGCCACTGACGCTGCTGCTGCTGCTGCTGCTGCTGCGGAACTGTGCATGGTGGCGCGGCCGCGCCCGCGGCTTGCCACAATGCTGCTCCCTCTCCTCCTGATTCCCTTGCTGCCCTTCCCCTTGCCCAAACCGCGCTGGCTGCCACTTCCAGACATCTTCGATGTTTTGGGCGTAAACACAAAAGTTTTTTAAAAGGGCGGGTGAAAAGTGGGGTACTTTAATGGAGTGGGTTGGTGGGCGAGGTGACTGAGTGAGTGTCTAGTACAGTAAGTAAGTAGTAACAGAGTCAGTAAGTACAACTAGAAGTTACAATAATCAGTAGTAATAATCACAAGGAAATAGAGTGTGTGTACACAGACAGTGAGTGAGTGCACGCACACGCAGGAGCTAGCCTATGAACAGTGACTGAGTGTCCCTACTAGTACAGTAAGTAGTAACAGTAAGTACAACCAGAAATTACAATAAACAAACAGTAATCAGAAGGAAATAGAGTGTGTGTACAGTACACAGACAGTGAGTGCACGCACACGCAGGAGCTAGTAGCCTATGAACAGTGACAGTGAGTGTCCTAGTACAGTTACAGTATATAACTATTCAGAAGGAAATAGAGTGTGTGTACAGTACACAGACAGTGAGTGCACGCACACGCAGGAGCTAGTAGCCGATGAACAGTGACAGTGAGTGTCCTAGTACAGTTACAGTATATAACTATTCAGAAGGAAATAGAGTGTGTGTACACTACAGTACACAGACGGTGAGTGCACGCACACGCAGGAGCTAGTAGCCTATGAACAGTGTCAGTGAGTGAGTGTCCTAGTACAGTTACAGTATATAACTATTCAGAAGGAAATAGAGTGTGTGTACAGTACACAGACAGTGAGTGCACGCACACGCAGGAGCTAGTAGCCGATGAACAGTGACAGTGAGTGTCCTAGTACAGTTACAGTATATAACTATTCAGAAGGAAATAGAGTGTGTGTACAGTACACAGACAGTGGGTGCACGCACACGCAGGAGCTAGTAGCCTATGAACAGTGACAGTGAGTGTCCTAGTACAGTTACAGTATATAACTATTCAGAAGGAAATAGAGTGTGTGTACACTACAGTACACAGACAGTGAGTGCACGCACACGCAGGAGCTAGTAGCCTATGAACAGTGTCAGTGAGTGAGTGTCCTAGTACAGTTACAGTATATAACTATTCAGAAGGAAACAGAGTGTGTGTACAGTACACAGACAGTGAGTGCATGCACACGCAGGAGCTAGTAGCCTATGAACAGTGACAGTGAGTGTCCTAGTACAGTTACAGTATATAACTATTCAGAAGGAAATAGAGTGTGTGTACAGTACACAGACAGTGAGTGCACGCACACGCAGGAGCTAGTAGCCTATGAACAGTGTCAGTGAGTGAGTGTCCTAGTACAGTTACAGTATATAACTATTCAGAAGGAAATAGAGTGTGTGTACAGTACACAGACAGTGAGTGCACGCACACGCAGGAGCTAGTAGCCTATGAACAGTGACAGTGAGTGTCCTAGTACAGTTACAGTATATAACTATTCAGAAGGAAATAGAGTGTGTGTACAGTACACAGACAGTGGGTGCACGCACACGCAGGAGCTAGTAGCCTATGAACAGTGACAGTGAGTGTCCTAGTACAGTTACAGTATATAACTATTCAGAAGGAAATAGAGTGTGTGTACAGTACACAGACAGTGAGTGCACGCACACGCAGGAGCTAGTAGCCTATGAACAGTGACTGAGTGAGTGTCCTAGTACAGTTACAGTATATAACTACAATACAAAATACAATCAATCAGTACTAAAGGACAGCAGAAATACTGGTATAGATGAGAAATAAACAGAGGACAGGAGAGAACAGCTGTCCACACAGGCAAGGCCCTGAGGCCTAAAGCTGTAAGCCTGCAGCAGCTGTCTGAGTCTCTCTCTATGTAACACAAAAGCTACTAACTAAAATACAATGTCTATCTAACTAACAACAATATAGGTGTATATAGGAGGTGTATGTGAGCAAAAACGCTAGGTAAATGACCACAATAAAGCTCTTGCTAAGCCAACGCACAAAGGAGCAGATCTCTCTCTGTGCAAAGTCGGGGAAGGACGGAGAAACGGAACATGGCGGCCGCTATTTATAGGGTAGGGGCTGGCCAGGGTCCCCCTCAGTGATTGGCTGCCGTCAGAGGGCCTGGGAGCCCTCTGATTGGCTCTAAGGACATCAATCTGGGCTATGACGCTATTCGAGCTCGGTATTCGAGCTCGAATAGCGCTGTTAGCTCGAATAGCGCGAATAGTGAATGGGCTATTCGAGTTCACTCGAATAGCCCATTCTAATAGCTCCAGCTATTCGGAGCTCGAATACCGAGCTCGAATAGCTGAAAAAGAGCTCGAATATTCGAGCTACTCGAATATTCGAGCTCTGCTGAGCACCACTGCTCTGCATAGGGAAGGAGGGAGACACTCTAGGGGGGAAATGAGTTGCCTTTCCATGATCAGGTGCCTGTAGGCATGAGCCTACAGTGCCTTATGGTAAATCCAGCCCTGTTGCTTCCACTACTAAAGGCTCGGCATTTTAACCAAAAGCACATTATTTGTAAAGTAAGACTCACTTTTGTAAGTATACTTTATTGTGCCAGAGTTTAGTTAGTCTTTGACATTTTAAAAACATCATCCTACTGTGGAAGGGGTTGTGGGGTGACTAACAATCTCTGCCCTAGTGGTGAGCATGAAATTCTCCTAACAAGCTCATTAACTTTAGGGTTAGTACAGGCAAGCTAGTCTCTGAATACTTAAAGTTAACTTGTTACATTAATAACTGAAAATTAGAGATGGCCCGAACCTCCAATTTTCGGTTCGCGAACTTCCGCAAAAGTTCAGTTCGTATGAACTTTCGCAAACCGCAATAGACTTCAATGGGGAGACGAACTTTAAAAACTAGAAACACTTATGCTGGCCACAAAAGTGATGGAAAAGATGTTTCAGTGGATCTAACATCTGAGTTTTTGCATGGATGAGTGGGATAGACGCCAAAAGTCCTGGGGAAAAATCTGGATTTGACGCAAAGCAGCGTTTTAAGGGCAGAAATCACATTCAATGCTAAATTGCAGGCCTAAAGTGCTTTAAAACATCTTGCATGTGTATACATCAATCAGGGAGTGTAATTAGAGTACTGCTTTACACTGACACACCAAATTCACTGTGTAATGCGCCGCAAACAGCTGTTTGTGTAGTGACTGCCGTTCTGGACTGGTGCGCACCACGGCGAGAGTGCAGGCCGTGGCGGTTTTCAAGTCCATATGTTCGCCGGGCTGTGGTAGCTCAATGATAGAACAACAGTGATTGCCCAGCTGATCAAATTTGGTCTGTCCACAATGAAGCAACGACCTTATTATCTTGGGTGTGCCCCCCAAGACACTCATATAGCCATCGATCATTGCTTCAATGTGATACGCAAGCCCCATTCGCCGCGGCAAGGTAATGATCATGAAGGGGAATTGGCACATGTACATGCCTTTTGTTTTGTTGTTGTAGCTGCAGTGCAGCCAGAAAAATTAGGCAGGCATGTACACGCAACAGAAAAATTATTATAGCGGCCTTAAAAATTCAGGAATCCACCAGGAGTCCTGGACCCTGTTGGTGGTGGCAGAGAAGGCAGTCAACCAGCCTACGGGCAGAGATGCTGTGTGGGGAGTGACTTACGTCTTGGGGCAGGCAGTCACATAGTGTGCAGGCAGAGATGCTGTGTGTGGGGACTTACTTAGTCTTTGGGCAGGCCTGAGCGTGCTTTGCAGACCAGGCACCTGTGGTCAGATGGACCCTTGACCCAATGCTGTGTGCCAGAGATGTCACCACTCGCCTTTTTTGAGAAAAAATTGCGGCCTGGTATATTCCACTGTGGTGTGGGGCTTTGCTTTTGTGTGCTGCTTTTCCTCAGGTGGTCATCCCATTGCAGTTTGTGCTTTGTAATCTGTGCCTTCGTAAGGTAGTTGTCCCTAAGCTGAGAAAGATGAGGTGTTCTGTGTTAAATAGTCAACTACGTCCTGACAATATTGGGGGTTGATGGCATGTGCCTTCTTCTGAACACTGTACTTTGGTCGAGGGCCGCACAAAATCACCACAGCGCGACCTCAAACAGACATGCCTGGTGGCCTGCCTCTGCCTTTTGTTTTGTCCATATTGGGGGGGATGAAGTGAAAGGTGTGCACTGACTTGACTAATACAATGTGCAGTCACACGGGTGCAGTTAACAGGTATGCACGGAGTGGTATATCACACTGCGTGCACTCACGTAGATAGGTGGGTGCACTGAACACAACAGGTAGGTATATGCAGTGATGGGTATTACAATGTGCACCTGGCACATTAGTAATTATACCACCAATGGGCCAAAGGCCAGCTGTGACTGACTGACAGGGCTGTATATAAAACAAGTGGGCCACACACACACACACACACACAAAAATAGATCACAAGAACAAGATTAGCTCTCAAAAGAGCTGTTAAGCTGTGCTTTTTTAGCAATAAGAATCAGCAAGGAGCAAGCTAAGAAGCCTACAAGAGCCTAAATAAGCTTTCCCTATAGGTCTCTGCACAGCAGCTTTCCCTTCTCTAATTACTGCAGGCACACGAGTGAGTGAAAAGCCTGACGCTGCCTGTCTTTTATAAGGGGGAGGGGGGCTCCAGGAAGGAGTGTAGCCTGATTGGCTACAATGTGCCTGCTGACTGTGATGTAGAGGGTCAAAGTTGACCCTAATGATGCACTATGGGGGCGAATCGAACTTCCGGAAAAGTTTGTGTTTGCTCGCAAACGCGAACCACCCAAGTTCACCGGGAACCGTTAACCGGTGAACCATTCGGGCCATCTCTAAGGAACATATGGATACTTACTTCAGCAGAGAGAAGCCTCTGGATCCTAAAGAGGCTACTCCTTCCTCGTACTTCAGCCCGTTCTAGCGCTGGCACCCCCTAACAGTGGCCTCCCTGTGCTATGTGCACTAGCATCATCCAGCTTGGGCTCCACTGGAAATAGCCAAGCCTGATCAGTGTCTGTGCTACTGCGCTACTGTGCAGGCAGCTCACACCTGCACAGTAGCACAGACCCAATCTGGGCCAGCTTTATCCAAAGAAAGCTGAGTGTGATGGTGCAAGTGCATCTGCAGGAGCTGTGGAAAGCTCTTTTTCAGCTGGCCCAAGCCCTGTAACAGACCTGCAGAGGAGGATGAGGGAAGACTATTTAGGATCTAGAGGCTTCACCCTTCCAAGTTACGTACCCCCTAGTGGCACTTTCTTTGCTACAGGTACACTTTATTACAGTGACTAGTTAAATTATAGGAATGTAGGTGGCGCCTAAAAAAAATAAAACCATTAAACAGGTTAGAATGTGTGTCCCATTTGTTGTAACCCATCAGGGCCTTTGTCATTTTTTGATTGAAGATTAACCTTACAATCGCCATCCACTCCATAGCTTGCCCATTGACAAACTGACACCAACTTATGGCTGCTAGAACTCAGAAAATGCCAAAATGCTGATACAACAACTTTTTCAGATCATTCAAAAGGCTAGCTTACACTGTACTTGCCAATAATGTGTCTTTATAGCTTAATACTACTTCTCAGCTTATTAGCTGTGTAAACTGTATTGTTTACATCAGTTATGCAGCTATACTAGTTATAAATTGATATGATCAGCAAAATGCATCTGTGTAGTTGTGTCATTAAGTAGTTGTGTATCATCATCCACGATTTTAGATGGTAGAATTATCTCATGTGAATTGACTGAGTGGTTTCCATAGTGACTGAGCTAATTTTTTCCTACAGGCACTATTTCTAAACTCTCTTTAGTATCTTTATCAGGTGGTATTTATCACCCCAAGGATATCCGGCCTATGCTATAGCACTCATAAAAATATGAATTAATTTATCAATTTTTTTAAAATATAACAATGATAAGAATTTGCTGTATTTGATGTATACATACTGCTGTATTTAAAGGGGCACTACAGCGAAAAACTAAGATTTAAAATATGTGCAAACATATACAAATAAGAAGTACATTTTTTCCAGAGTAGAATGAGACATAAATTACTTTTCTCCTATAATGCTGTCACTTACAGTAGGCAGTAGAAATTTGACAGAAGTGACAGGTTTTGGACTAGTCCATCTCTTCATAGGGGATGGTCAGCAAGGCTTTTATTCTTTATAAAGATATTCCCGAAAAAGGATTTAAACTATGATGCTGGCCAGCTTCCCTTCTCTTGGCAGCTGGACAGAGCAACTGCCATTCACTAAGTGCTTTTGAAAATTAATATTTCCCTGAGAATCCCCTATGAAGAGATGGACTAGTCCAAAACCTGTCACTTCTGTCATATTTCTACTACCTACTGTAAGTGACTGCCACATAGGAGAAAAGTAATGTATGGCTCATTTTACTCTGGAAAAAATGTACTACTTATTTGTATATGTTTGCACATATTTTACATTTTACAGTTTTTCGCTGTAGTGCCTCTTTAGGAAGGAATACACAGTTTATGCTTTTATTGCTTATCTTATGAAATGTAAATCGTCACTTTAAAGGATGAGTTTTACTAAATTTATTAGACCCAGACCCCAGGTGAACAGGTGTTCCTTGGATGTTAAATGGCCATTGTGATGGTCTGCTTAGAGCCTTGGCATCCCCCACCCCATGACTCACCTGGCATTTGCATTGTACTAAATGTTTGTTTGCACCTCCTGCATCTGCACCACTGTAAAAAGCTTTTGGAAATAAAGCCAAACAATTGGACAGTGCCCGACTTCCTTCCTTTGCGTGGATTACTTATAATCTATTGCCCAGAGTTGAATTTTATTTATGCATCTGTATAGGGGTTTTGCAGATTCCTTATAGATTCATTATGTGGGATGCTAAAGCGCCAAGGCATCAAAGCCACCCAGTTTGGCCACGCCCCATATATGGTTACAATTTGGTTCAACTTCACATATTGCATAACTTATTTAGAGCATATAGTGTTAGATTTTCCCCCAATAACGCATACATTATATATATATATAAACAACTGAAAATATGTCATATTCTAGGTGTGTCCAAACTTTTGGTCTGATATACATATATACACATATATATACACACATACTGTATATACATATATACACACACACACACACACCATCGTTATGCTGAGGAACCTCCCATGCATGTATCTGGGAACATACTGGTGTGAGCATAGAGATGAGCTTCTCATGACTGGAGTGACTGGACAGAATGGATTATTTCATACTGGGCATTGGGGGGGGGGGGGGGGGGCTTAAACTACCAGTGCAGATTCATAACAATTTCCCAGTATTATTATTTTACTTTATTTTTTTAGTCACTTGGAATGGGATCTAATGCACTGCCTTTTTAGCAATGCTTTCTATATTCTGATTTTATATAGAGTTGAAACACCCAACAGCATACAAAATCCAGAACAGGGGCCATCAATATATCAATATTCTTGCTGCACCCCGAGTATAACAGTCTATAGGACAGACCATAGGACATACTGCTGCCTGGGATTAGGTAAAGAAATTAAATAATAAAAAAACATACAAATCATAGTTATGCCCTAGATACTAAGATACTATACCTTTTATTTCTTATCTCAGGGTCTCTTGTATTCATATCTACATTATATAAGAAGTGCTCCTGAGTGATTGTAATTCGGTCTTCTACGGTTTCATTTCTTATTATTGTTATCACAGGATATCCCATTTGAAGTGTCCATTGGTCCATTACTTCTTGGATGTTAACAGATTTGCCTTCATTTTTCAGCACCTTTAAAAAGAAGCTGCATCGTTTATTGCAGGTATAACTATCTTCAAATCACTTTTTCAGCTTTAGTTGTTTATGAATAGGTCACACTGTGGCAAACATTAGGCTTTTTTAAAGTGAAACTCAATTTGTGAGCAAATGCAATCTGCTATAAGTTAGCGGTGTTCAGCCAAATAATTGTATCAAAGTTTACATCAAATCCTCATCTGTATGTTTTTTTAATATGCTAGTATGTTTGCTAAGGCTACGTCTGCAGTGGAAGCTGTGTTTTGTCCCCTTTAAAAACAGATATGCAATGCAACAGAACGCACGTTATGCAACCGTTAAGTTGCATACAGTAAAGCATACAAGCAATGAAAAGCATGTTTCACTGCCTCTTTCAATGCACTCATTTAATTTAGTAATGTACTGCATGCAGTGTGTTGGAATACTATAGTACGTTGGATCTCAACGCACCACATGCACTCTAAATGTTACTTAAACTTACATTGCAGTGTGACTTTCTCCATTAACCACTTAAGGACCGTGGGCTTACGGCCGCTAGTGACCAGGCTATTTTTTTTACTAAGTAGGCCACTGCAGCTTTAAGACCTCACTGCAGGGCCATACAACTCTGCACACAAGTGATTCCCACCAACAGAGCTTTCTGTTGGTGGGCTATGATCGCTGGTGCAGTTTGTTTTTTTATTATACATTTCTTTTTTTTTTTTAAATAAATGTTCCTATTTTTTTTCCACCCTCCCTCCTTCCCCCCCACCAGCCAATGACAGTGATAGGCTGTCATAGGCTTCAGCCTATGAAAGCAGATCGCTCCTGAGACTCATAGGTCATAGATCGCAGCGCTGTACCATGTAAATAGATGGCGTTTCACCAACAGTCTCCTACGACAGAATGGAGTTCCGTCATTCAAGCGGAGATGCCCTACAATATCCAACCCCCAGGACTTCATGCCAATTGGCGTTAAGCGGTCCTGGGGCTGCCACTGCGTCCACGCTATTTGGCGTGGAGCGGTTGGCAACAACTTAAGATGCACTTGTAAAGTTGCACTGCAATGCACCACTGTAAACACAGCCAGTGGAAGTAACTTCTAGTCACAGCTTATTGGTTGATATTTTGTTATAAGAAATGCATTACTCTAGACGTCTATTACTGTTAATACCTTCTATTGCTGGAAGTGATTGTAATTTTGTCCATGGCTTATGTTGACATCTGGCAATTTAAACACTGTTTTTTGTATAATATATTTGGAAAACGTCGCTAACACGTCAAGTGTCATTTTGTCTACAATAATCTATTCTAGTTGGTGTCCAAGTCTAAAGAACCAAGACTTTCACAAGTAAAGCTGTAAATAACAAAAATGGCATGTGAATATGTTTTCTATATTTCATTTCATTTAATCTAGTTTTACTTAAGTTTGCATTATATGCAAAGGAATGTTTTCCTCAATTCACCATATTAGCCCATAATGCAGACATCTGTGTGACTGAACCAAGCACCCAGCGCATGATATCATATAAAAATAGCAAGTGAACAGGTTTTTCTTTTTGCTGGAAATGATATAGAAGACTTCACATGCATCCTAAATAGAGCTCTCTACCAAAGGGTGTTTATAGGTTAGCCGAAAGAATGAAGCATTTAACACTACAATTAAACTTTTTAATGTTTTGCATTTGCAAAGGAAAATATTGAAATGTACCTTTGAAAGTGTATTCCACAGATCTCTTCTTGCAGCATTGCCATACTTATGAGTTGTTAAGTACTCCTACAAATAATAAAAAAAGTGTTTTGAGTATACTGAAGTACTACTGTAGCACAATACTATCATTATCAAAAACAATAATGCTCTTTAATGAACCTCATAAATAATAAGTCCTGCACAAAATAGCAAATACCATATATACTCAACTATAAGTCTAGAAATTTAGGTCTGAAGCATTAAAAAATAAATAAATAAAGGGGTCGACTTATACATCAGTCACGAGCAACACTGAGTAATGTGTGTACTATTCGTGACATTTCCATATGCCGCAATTTACCCAGTGGTAAGTGACACTTTCTTGATAAAAGAAATGCAAGAAAGCACAGGTCTGAATATCCTGGCTACAACAATTGACAAAGAAAGTGGCTGGGGAAGGGGGGGGGGGGGGTGTGGGGGGGCGAGGCGAGAGAAATACTGGGCTGCAGAAAGGGGAGTGAATAACTGCTGCACTTGGGGGACTGGAGTTTTTGGCTGCACTTAAAGAGGCTGGAGGGGTAAATGGCTGCAATACTATATGCAGTCAAGTTATTAACCTGTTCTGGTCCCCAAGTGCCATTAATTTTGCTGGATAGACGTATACTTGAGTCAATAAAAAATTCAAGTTTAAGAGGATCAAATATTGGACTTGACTTATACATAAGGTTGACTTGTATTCGAGGATATATGGGTAGGTCATAATATATGTAAATTTTTAAACAATTTGCAATTAGGTTTCCTTAGTTTTGTACATTTTGTCTAAAGGGTCCCATTTTATAACTCTCTGTTGTACAATGGTATTTTTCTTTAAAACAAAAAGAACCCCACTGTATGTTATAACTGTCACTATGTGGGTTTTCCTGAGCCCCAGTAAGTCCACATAGTCAGATGAGAATGTTATTATGACTTGGCTACTGACCCATTGATAGCTACCTGACTTCAGTATTGTTACAGAGTACAGTTAATAACATAACTATTAATCCAGAAGGAATTGTTGTAAATGCAATGCAGAGAGAGGCTTTGCATCTGGTGGGAGTGGCATGGCTAGGCTTTCAAGCCAGGTTCTTGCAGACAATAATTCCCCAATGCTCAGCAGAGCCTTGTTTGCAGCCTGGACTCCTTTTGTGTACTTAAAGGGAACCTTAACTGTGAGCTGTTTTTGTAAATGAAATTATTCCCTTGCTACTCACAATTAGCTCTGTATCATCATTCAATTTTCGCCGCTCTGCTCTTCCCCGTTCACCCTTGGCGGCACAGTTTCGTTTCTGTGACGTCAGCAACATGGCGGCAATGGGGAGATATTACTTCCGGGGCAGCGTGGTGGCCAGGCTTACTTTGACGTCAGTGTGCACACCCTCACTGTCAGAATCTGCTGCTGCGTACGAGCACGCAGATTGAGCGTCTATCACCCGCTATGACAAATGTTGTCCTATATGTCACTGCAGGTATGGAACAACACTGCCACACTAATTGCAGTATATCTCCCACGAGAAGCTGAGGGGAGTATGTGACATCTACAAACAGCGTGACGAGCGTGAATCAAGCAGATTCACGCGCACGCTATGATTCTCAATGCGCCTGCTCGCAAGGTGGCCTACTGCGCAGGTGCGAAGAAGAGACGGGCGCTAGGACCATGCGAGGGAGGCAGATCAGACAGTACTTCCGGACAAAGTACTGTGCGACTGATCAGTCATCCCAAAAAGACGTGGCACACTACAGGGCTCAGAGGAACTATTGAAAACAGCAGACAGAGAGGTAAGTGTCTGCTGTACAACCTAGATTGACTGCAGTAGTTGTTTTTAATGTAAGTGTGGGTTAAGGTTCCCTTTAAACATGGCCATCAGTAACCAAAGGTCAAGGAGAAGACAGGGAGGTCACATGTTCTGAAAAAGATGAGAATCCCATTTTGTTCAGCAAAAGGTGTAGTGTCAGTAACTAGTAAGACATCTCAAGCCAGTTGACAGGTTAACACCTGCCACTAAATACCAGCCAATCACTACTGGGACTGAAGCCCTTGATGGCTAAAATGTTTCGAAGCTGCATGGTTAATGATGACATAAGTGCTTGCCAAGGCTGCCCACTTGTCATGTATGTCCACAAATTACATGGAGTCCACAAAGTACATGGACCATGCTCCTCTGAAATAAAAAGGAAACTTGAGTGATGGAGCTCAATTTTAAGAAAATGGAAGTACCAACCCCACTTCCCTCAGCTCCTACCCACTGCTGCTATCAGGGAAAGATTTCTGGTTAGAACATCCACCACGATAGGTTTATCATTGATGACACATTAAAGGGACACTGTAGGGGGGTCGGGGGAAAATGAGTTGAAGTTACCCGGGGCTTCTAATGGTCCCCCACAGACATCCTGTGCCCGCGCAGCCACTCCCCAATGCTCCGGCCCCGCCTCTGGTTCACTTCTGGAATTTCAGACTTTAAAGTCTGAAAACCACTGCGCCTGCGTTGCAGTGTCCTCACTCCCGCTGATGGCACCAGAAGCATACTGTGTAGGCCCAGTATGGTCTGTGCCTGCGCCGTGCACTCCTGGTGACATCAGCAGGAGTGAGGACAGGGCAACGCAGGCGCAGTGGTTTTCAGACTTTAAAGTCTGAAATTCCAGAAGTGAGCCGGAGGCGGGGCCGGAGCATCGGTGAATGGCTGCACGGGCACAGGATGTCTGCGGGGGACCATTAGAAGCCCTGGGTAACTTCAACTCATTTTCCCCTGACCCCCCTACAGTATCCCTTTAAAGGGACACTTAAGTCAAACAAAAAAAATGAGTTTTACTCACCTGGGGCTTCCAATAGCCCCCTGAAGCTCTCCGGTGCCCTCGCCGTCTCCCTCCGATGCTCCTGGCCCCGCCGGCAGCCACTTCCTGTTTCGGTGACAGGAGCTGACAGGCTGGGGACGCGAGTGATTCTTCGCGTTCCTGACCACAATAGCGCTATCTATGCTGCCATAGCATATATCATATACCATATACCAGCATAGAGGGTGCTAATGTGTCTGGGAACGCGAAGAATCACTCGCGTCCCCAGCCTGTCAGCTCCTGTCACCGAAACAGGAAGTGGCTGCCGGCGGGGCCAGGAGGATCGGAGGGAGACGGCGAGGGCAGCGGAGAGCTTCAGGGGGCTATTGGAAGCCCTAGGTGAGTAAAACTCATTTTTTTTGTTTGACTTAAGTGTTCCTTTAAGCATCATTGCATAATCCTAAAGAAAGCAAGATCCTCATAAAGACCACACCACACAACGTATCAACAAAAAATATATTAATGAGCTTTATTGAATATCAGGTTACAAAAGAATAAAAATAAAAACAATTAAAACCAAGATGTCCAGGTTGCTTTTTTGCATCCAATCCATGTAGATATTATGTGCAGGTATATTTCCTTTATGGGATATTGATGATTAATTCCATCGATTCACTCTCAGTTGGGACACGGCGAAATACATCTTTATGAATGATTTCCTATTGTACATTTTATTATAGTTGTACTACTCTTTTCTGACCATTAGATGGCTCCATCTGCCTGTTTATATCTGTCTCTATATTAAATGGCATTTGAACTGCATAACTGTAACATATTTGTTTATGTGTGCATTCCATCTGCGTTTATTGCACACTTTTACATAAAAGTTTTTATCCATTGAGAGCTGCCAGATCCCCTTTCTGGTCCTCTTCTTTTCCTTCATGCATGTGTGTTAGCGTATTCACGCTTTATCCCGCTTTGTTTGGTTACCATGACGGCGCCCCCACCTGACCTTCTGACGTCAACCAAGGGACAGAGCGCTGCGCTCCAAGTGATCGCGGCGCCCTTCCTTGTGTACGTGGCCACGTACACTGACACAGACGGTCCACCCCCTTCCTGTGACATACTTCCTATATAAGAAAGGGATGCGCCAGCGTCCATTATGCCCTGCTGAATCCGCTGAGAGTGGCGAATCGCGAAGGCAGAGTCCGGGTGCTCACTGCCTCCCTCTCCTCTTGCTGTTATGTGGTGAGTTCTTTTCACATCTTCTCCTTTGGGTGCTTTTCATTCCGGTTTGTAATCGCATTGCAGAATTCACGTTGGCTTACCTCTCCTTCTGGGGGTTCCTCCTATTTCATACTTGCACTTTATTTTGCACTACCTCATACTGTTTTAATGCACTTTTTGCCATTCATGCACTTTGGTTTATGTATGTGTATATGCATATACATATATATTTTTACACATTTTTGCTGCTAAGTACTGGTCACTTTACTCACCCCATACCCTATTGTATGCTATATTTACAATTAAATATTTATATATGTTGTGAGTAGAGGTAGGATTGGGCATTGTTATTGATATGTATATCTAGATCCATTAATTATATGTGTGCAACCTGGGCATCTTGGTTTTAATTGTTTTTGTTTTTATCCTTGTGTAACCTGATATTCAATAAAGCTCATTGGTATATTTTTCATTGATACGTTGTGTGGTGCGGTCTTTATGAGGATCTTGCTTTCTTTTGGAATATGCTTAGTGTTATTGATCACCTTTCTGCACAAACATTGCTACATCTAGTTAATTTATGTTAATTGTGTGTACTGGTGCTGCCCATTTTTGTAGTATAACATTAAGCATCATTGGTCTAAGTAAGACAATTACACAAGGTGCTAAGGTGCTGTTCCCCATATTTACATGTTGAATTGAAGAGTGCAAATATACTAGAAGGTAGATAATTTTTTTTATTATTTACAGCCCTTCTAGCTGGAATATTACATGGAGCTTAACATCTTCTACAGACCTCAATGGGAAATACCATATTTTCTTAAGGATTCACGTTGAACACATCACATTACCCATATTACCACCACCAGCCACACACCAGGCAAAGCAATCTTCTACAGGAATATACCTGAATCAATTTGGTCCAAACATGTTTGATCTCAGATTATCTCCTTTTGCACAACAATACAGCCTTCAGTGGCTGTCGTGTGCATTTTGATTTGGCACAGCCATTCCTATGTATGTCACTGCTGCATTCTTTTGTGCAGTAACCGTTTCAGTAGCCACAGACAGCTGTTGTTCAAATATTCTGTTTGCAGAGGCAGAATTATAAAACTGCAAGTTCCTTACAGTTATGGTCTATTTTCCTGGTTTGTGTCCAGCAATACCTCTGAGTATTATGTTCTAATATAGCACACAATAACCCGTTTGCTCCTACATTTTTTAAGACAAGAAATTGAGAATTGGGACAGGAACAACCTGCCACTGGGTACCGTGGCAATCAGAAGCGCTATTCACTTGAATAAAGTAACTGTTCATCTCTTTAAAATCTTCAGTTCTACCTGTTATTTGAGGAGAAATGTTTTTTGGACCATTGGATTTCATTGTGTGCTGGTACTTTTTAAAATGCCACGCCAATTGGCATGGAGCAGACGGCAAGTAGTTAAAGTTTTTCATATATATTTTTCTTTTTCTTATACATGATATCTGAATATTCTGTCACAGCTTGTAAGGCTCAAAGATTGGCTAAACAGGGATATTTTTCAGTTATAAGCGCTTGTGAGAGAACGCGGAAAAGCCGCCGTGTGTGCTACTGAGGAGGCGGCTGATTCCGCGTCCAATACGGTGGTTTGCACGCAGAAGCGTGTGTCTGGTAGCCGGGCAGAACGCAGAAAAGCCGCCGCATGCAACAACAGTAAGGCGGTTGGTCTCACGTCCAGCGCGGCGGTTTGCACGCGGCAGCGTGTGTCTGGTGTGGCTGAGTCTGTTAGTGCACACAGGCTTAGGAATACACGCACGCTGAGAGGCAGAATTCTTATACTGGGCAGAGAAAGTCAGCTGATCACGCCGATCAGCTGACTCCAGAGCAGGATACTATTGGTTGATCAATTAGGGGTGGTGCTGGAGAGCACAACTCCATATATAGTTACTGCTGGCCAGTTGCGGGTTGTCTGCCGTTGCGAACACTACGTGGAAGCACTCAGACCTTAGTCAGATCCAACAGTGTGTTTGAACCAGGTGGACCTGGGAATTCACACTGAGCCAGATTACTTGAACAGTTATTCTGTTTATGCTTAAGCTAGTTCCAGGGTGTAGAGACCAAGGACCTCACACCCAGATTAGGGAACTGTATTATCATTTGTATTATACTCCAGACTAGATCCAGGGTTCTGAGACCACGGACCTCGCACCCAGACTAGGGAACTGTATTATCCTTTGTGTTATATATTAGACTAGTTCCATGGTGCTGAGACCACGGACCTCGCACCCGAGACTAGGGAACTTGTGCGATCATTTTGTTATACATCAGACTAGTTCCAGGGTGGAGAGACCACGGACCTCACACCCAGACTAGGCATTGTTTGATATCTGTTATGACTTATTGCTTTCCTGACTACTCCTCTGTCCTCTGATTCGGTACCTCGCATATCTGATACTCCGTTGCCAGACCCTGCTTGCCTTGGATACCGAATCAGCCTTCTGTCTTTGTACTTTATCTGTCTGTGTGTAACCGACCAGGCGTGTCCAACCTCGAGAGCTATCTCTCCCCTTAAGAGATAGTCTCCAGATCAGAGAGTGACATCCACCTTCAGGTGTCACTCACTCTCTGGCCCTTCCTGTCTGCAGCCTGACTCCACCCCTTGGAGAGTTTCAGGCTGCTGTAAGGTTCCTGTGCTCTCCAAGCAGTGTTCCTTTACTGCCTAATATCACCTGCCCAGCAGGTGCATTACTCAAAGTACTACTGTTACACCAAACACTTACATACCCTTAGGTGTCCAGAGGTTAGTAATATATCTGTATTATCGGTGATTCTGCAGACTATCAATAATCAGGTATATATCTGCATTCTTGGTGATACTGCAGATCACCAATAATCAGATTCTCTCTGCGTGCTGACACCAATCGTTACAGCGCTGTACACAGACATCACAACAAGCTTAAAAAAATCTTAAGACTCACAAATATAATACTGCACAAATAAAAAGGAGTAAGAAAAAAATGACTGTTTTATTCTATCATCTACTTTTAAAACTAAGGACACGTGGAATAACATGGGACATTGATTTGTCTTGCTGCAATTGTAATAGTGTCTGACCCTTCTCGCTAACAACCTGGGGCTGATTTGCAGGAGCTAGTGTCTCTAGAGAGTGGAAACACTTAAAAAAACAATTCAGTCTTTGCAGCAGTAGTTTAGTACCTTGACAAAGGGCAAACTAGCTGGCCATCACAGAAAACAACATGTATTGTATCTATGTGAGAGGAGTTACATGTAGGCTCCCAAAGCACTAAATAGAATCAAATCCTGTTAGCACATTATTCCCTAGGACAATTTAGGTCCCTGCGGCACAGAAAACAAAGATTTCATTTAATTAAGATGATGCAGCAGGCTGCAACTATATATATATTTCTACACTTTCACTGTAATCCTTTATCTATTATTTAGATCTGTCCATGTAACCTAATTAAATGCTTTAAATACATAAAACTTAACCAAACAAAAATAATACAACAATATTAATATACAATAATAATTTATAATATATAATAATATACAGATAACAATAAGCACAGTAAACAATTTGCACTTTTTTATGAAATCACAATTTTTTAGTATTCAGGCTATGTGCCTACAAAAATGTTTAAATAATCAGTCTGGCAGTTCCAATTATACTGTAGATTTCAATGGACACATGAGAACTGGGCCATGATAAAGAATGATGTTAGCTGTGTTAAATGTTCATTATAAAATAGAGCATTTCTGAAGAAATATACACATTTAGTATGTCAGTCAGTTGCTGACTAGAAATCGCTAGAGCCATTCACCAGCAAACAGTTCCTGGTGAAGACGACTGCTTGCACTTTCTACATGTGCAAACTATATGTGCCATTCACGACCACCCTATTCTTTCCCATAGTGCCAATTTTGACCCTTTACCCTGAAGTCATGTGGGACAAAATGGCCAATCTTACCTGATTACCATTTGGGCCACTCCCCACCATAAAAAGCACGATCCCAGCGGCCTGACACACAGTGTGTTTCTCTGACACACAGTGTTGGGGCTAAGGTCCATCTGACCACAGGCCCTGGTCTTCAAAACACAGGCAGGGGACTTCCATTTCCGGCGCCCGCAAGGTGGATGTGAGCGATTAGAGCTCCGACAGGCCGCTCTCCACAAAGGGCGCGTTAACGGCAATCAGCCCACCGACGAACCCGCAAACGGTCGCGGTGACTCAGGTGACTCTCCCAATACCATCCCCTACTCGAATTGAGTGCTATCTTACGCGCTCGGAGACAAAAACTCGCGGAGGCCAGGGGAGACAGTCATCCAAGATGGCGGGTGGGCAGGCAGGCAAAAAATCTGTGAAGGCAGCCGGGGACACAGACTCTCAGTCACAGTAACAATCCTCAGAAGCGGACTCGGGGGATGAGTTTGTGGGGGACACTGAGCAGAACACACACATCCAAATCAACTACAGAAGGCTGGCAGAGGAAGTAGGCAGAGCTCTGATGCCTGAGCTGCAGGCTACAATTCAGGATACAATTAAGAAGTCCCTTCAGGGCATAAAGCAAGAGCTGCAGCAACATGCCAAACAAATGAGGGAAACCGAACAGCGGGTAAGCAACTGGGAAGATGACCTTGCTAAGGCTAAAGATCAGATTGACTCTCTCACTAAAGATAATGCTATTTCACATGCCAGAATTGAGGACCTTGAAAACAGATCTCAGCGTAATAATATTCGCCTGGTGGGCCTATCAGAGGATGTTACAGAATTGATGCATATCTGTTCTACGGAAATACCAGCTGCTCTGGGCATAGATTCCCCACTAAAGTCGAGAGAGCACACAGAGTGGGCCAACTGAAAGCAAAAAGAAATCGCGCACTCCCCAGAATGATTATGATATGCTATCTGGACTTTGCAGATAAGGCAAGGTTGATGAAGGCCTATCGCACACAAGATCATACTATGGAACTCCACAACTCCACGATAAGGCTCTTCAACGACTACTCAGCAGAAGTGTCCAAGCGAAGACAAACATACGCACCAGTTTGCAATACACTGGCAAGCAGAGGCTTTAAGTTTATGCTCCTCTACCCTGCGACTCTTCGCGTTACAGATGCCGATGGAAACCAAGCCTCATTCTTTTCACCTAAAGATGCCCAGACGTTCCTCCAAAGTGCCTCAAGTCCTGCAAGATCCTCATCCTCTCCAGTTTCACGTCAGGTGTCCCCTCCTCATTCTCCCGGGGATGAAGGAGACTGACTGAGTATGTAGCACCCTTAATTTGATATATTACAAGTGCCTCAATTCACATTACAGGCCTAGCGGAGTGGTTATGACTAGTGTTGGGCGAACAGTGTTCGCCACTGTTCGGGTTCTGCAGAACATCACCCTGTTTGGGTAATGTTCGAGTTCGGCCGAACACCTGATGGTGTTCGGCCAAACTGTTCGGCCATATGGCCGAACTAAGAGCGCATGGCCGAACGTTACCCGAACGTTCGGCTAGCGATGTGATTGGCCGAACGGGTCATGTGGTTCGGACCCGAACGCGCTCTGATTGGCCAAACGGGTCACGTGGTTCGGGTAAATAAATACCCGATCCACGTCATTTCTCCGCCATTTGTCTGTGGGTTTAGCTTTGGGTAGGCAGGCAGGGTAGTTCTCTCTCCAGCCAGGCTAGCCAGGGTCCCCCCAGTCATTGTGTCGCTGCTGGGAACAGTAGTACACCGCTCACCCACACTATATAGCATTGTGTTTACTGCCACTCTGTGTCTCTCTGCTGGGAACAGTAGTACACCGCTCACCCACCACTGTATAGCATTGTGCTCTGTATCGCTGCTAGGAACAGTAGTACACCACTCACCCACCACTGTATAGCCTGTTTATGGAACCTCTTATCTTTATTACATTTATGACTGCATGGCGGCAAAATGCATGCTATCCGCACGCTTCTTGTCCTCATGCAAGGCCTGGGTTGTTATGTCTCGAAGCGTGGCCTTCTCATCCTGCGCCTCCTCCTGTTCCATCACGTGTGCTGCTGCTTGGTTAGCGTTGCCGGTCCCTGTTTATGGAACCTCTTATCTTTATTACATTTATGACTGCATGGCGGCAAAATGCATGCTATCCGCACGCTTCTTGTCCTCATGCAAGGCCTGGGTTGTTGTGTCTCAAAGCGTGGCCTTCTCCTCCTGCGCCTCCTCCTGTTCCATCACGTGTGCTGCTGCTGGGTTAGCGTTGCCAGTCCCTGTTTATGGAACCTCTTATCTTTATTACATTTATGACTGCATGCCGGCAAAATGCATGCTACCTGTGCAAAGAAAACAGACATTTCCCGCATTTAAAAGACAGTTTTCCCTTTGAAACTTTAAAATCGATTTTCTCAAAAACTATAAGCTCTTTTTGCTAATTTTTTTTTCCTCTTGTACCCACTCCCAAGGTGCACATACCCTGTAAATTTGGGGTATGTAGCATGTAAGGAGGCTTTACAAAGCACGAAAGTTCGGGTCCCCATTGACTTCCATTATGTTCGGAGTTCGGCGCGAACACCCGAACATCGCGGCCATGTTCGGCAAACGTTCGCGAACCCAAACATCCAGGTGTTCGCCCAACACGAGTTATGACGGGGCCCTACAGGAGGTGAGAAGCCACCACCGGGAAAGAAGCAAAGTTCACTGATGGGAAATGTACTGTATTTTTTCCCTACTTAGCTATCTAGTTGCTGTTACTATATGTCTCCCTGAATTTGGGGGGAATTTTCTTAAGGGAAGGGGGTTAGGGATTTTGGGGGGAGGGAACGAGTCACTCTGGTGCATGGGTTATCTTAGATCTGAATTTTCTAGATTTATGTTTAAGTTGTTGTCTTGCTCTTCTGCCATGAGGATTAGGCCGTAATATGTGAATTATATCATGGAATGTGAAAGGTCTCCAGTCTCCGGGCAAAAGATCAAGAATCCTTAATCATTTAAGAAAGTTAAACCCTGATATTAGCTTTTTACAAGAGACCCATCTAGAACAAAGTCAATTTAAAGGGACTCCGAGCAGTGCAGAAACTATGGAAAGATGCATATCATTTTAAAGCGCTCTTTCTCCTCTTTCCAATGATATATAAACCACCACCCTACGTCTTTTAGTTTTCGCTATTTTCGCGATTGAAATTGCCGCGGCCGCGATTTCGATCGCGAAAATAGAGAAAACTAAAAGGTGTAGGGCAACGATATAGGTGTCGTCAGAAAGAAAGAGGAGAAAGAGAGCTTTAAAATGATATCCATCAAGCCATAGTTATATTGTATTACACAGGACGACACTTTCCCCAGTGTCAGCAGCTCCATTTTGCTGAATGCAGCTGCTGACTTTGACAAAAAGTCGCCCTGAGTAATACAATATAACTATGGCTTGATGGATATCATTTTAAAGCTCTCTTTCTCCTCTTTCTGATGACACCTAAATCGTTGCCCTACGCCTTTTAGTTTTCTCTATTTTTGCGATCAAAATCGCGGCCGTGGCAATTTCAATCGCGAAAATAGCGAAAACTAAAAGGCGTAGGGTGGTGGTTTATATATCATTGGAAAGAGGAGAAAGAGAGCTTTAAAATGATGTGCATCTTTCCATAGTTTCTGCACTGCTCGGAGTCCCTTTAACTACATGAAGAAAAAATGGGTGGGAGAGGTATATGGAGCCCCGCCTATCCATAAAAAAGTGGGAGTCTTAATCCTTATCTACAAGCGTCTGCAATTAGAAGTATTAACATGTGAGGCTGATCAACATGGCAGATGGGTATCAATAACAGTGAAGTTGGCAAATGGTTCTCTTGTCTTATGGAATGTATATGCTCCAAATGAGCAAAACCAGAGCTTCTTTGATAGCATACTCTCCAAAGTTTCTAAAATTACTTCCAATAATCTTGTACTTGGAGGGGATATGAATTCAGTCGTAGAGGTTGATGAGGATAGGTCTAACAAGAGAGGGCAAAATTAAAGCACACAATAAGAGAATTGTCCCCTTGATGGAAGCTACCAGTCTCGTGGATCCCTGGAGATTTTTAAACCCATCGTTAAAAGAATACACTTTTTATTCACACAGACATAAGACCCATTCTCGCATAGATCTCTTGTTGATCAGGGACAGCCTCTTATCAAAGCTACAAACTGCGAACATAGAAGACATGGTTATATCTGACCATGCACCTATTACTTTAGAGTTGACTGATATCACCCCGAGAGTGTACTGATATAATTTGGAGATTCCCAGCTAAACTATACCATGATGAAAATTTCACTAGCATGATGAAGACCTGGTGGCTTGAATTCATGGGCGACAATGCTCCACACACTAATGACCCTCCGTTGCTATGGGAGACTTCTAAAGTCATCCTTAGAGGTAAAATTATTGCTTATTTGAAAGCGAAAAAATCTGAGACAAACAAGCAATACGAGAATGCAGTAAAAATGATAAGAGAGGCCTATAAAACCTATAGAGCAAATCCAACGGATATCAATCTCAAGGAATGGGTAAAAACTATATTAAATGGGGACACTTGGTTCAGGGTGAGAGAAGAATTTTATAAGCCCTATAACAGTCATTATTTTTATAAACATGGAGAGAAAATAGGCAGACTTTTGTCTTCCCTGGCAAAAAGTAGTCTATCTGTTAGAAAGCCTATTGCAGTAAAAGACAAGACAGGAACTTTATTACAACACCCTGCTAGGGTATGCAAACTTTTTGCTGACTATTATCAGGACTTCTATTCCTCTAAAAATAATTCTCAAACAGATTTAAATGCCTTCTTAGACCAGCCTAAATTGAAAGTCCTAACACAAGATGAAAGTGACTCCCTAAATGAAAATGTCACCCTAACAGAAGTTAATATGGCTATAACTTCACTAGCCCTAGGTAAAGCCCCGGGTCCTGACGGCCTATCAGCTGAATATTTTAAAACTTTAAAAGCAGACATAGCTCCAACTCTGGTTCAGGTATACAACAACATCTTACAGACCGGAAGTTACCCCTTCACTGGACGCCTGGCTCACATTAAAATTATCCCTAAGGGAGGCAGAGACCCTCATCAACTTGGTTCCTATCAGCCCATTTCATTAATAGATCTAGATGTTAAATTGCTATCCAAAATACTAGCAAATAGATTGGCAGATATTATACCACGCTTGATACACCCTAACCAGGTTGGGTTCACACGATGTAGGGCGGCAGTGACCAACATTCGGAATTTGCTTGCAGTACAAGAACAGATTAGGGCCTACCCAATAGCATACAGATCAGCGGCCTTGTTGAGTATTGATGCCGAAAAGGCATTCAACCAGGTGGAGTGGGACTGGCTTTTTGTGGTACTTACGCGTCAAGGCTTTCATGGACCTTTTATAAATGCAATCAGAGCAATGTATGCAAATGCAAGCGCCCAAATATCTCTACCAGGTTTCCTCTCTAAACTGAGATTTAAAACGTGGAACGAGACAGGGGTGCCCCTTGTCTCCATTATTGTTCAAATTGGCTCTAGAGCCTCTAGCAATACTGCTTAGAAAAAGACTTAGGGGCGTACAAATTGGGGAGGTTGAAGTCCAACAAGCAGTGGCGTAGCTAAGAAGCTGTGGGCCCCGATGCAAGTTTTACAATGGGCCCCCCCCCAAGCACTCTATACATAACAATTTATACGGCGCACCAAAATCTGCCAATGGCAACTACAGTGTCAGAGGTCAAGAAGGGGATGGGGAACAGTTTGTCAATGATTACCACTATTCAAAGTATCTACAGAAGTCATTATTATGAGCATACGACCAATAGAAAGCTAATTCTGTAGTTAAGGGAGGGCCCTTCGGGGCCCCTCTGGCCCAAGGGCCCCGATGCGGTCGCTACCTCTGCACCCCCTATTGCTACGCCCCTGCCAACAAGCTATTTTCGCGGATGATATTTTATTATTTTTGTCTGATCCAGTTGCCCAAATTCCTATAGTTCTGCAAACTATACAAGAGATTGGCAATTTCTCAGGCTTCACAATTAATTGCTCAAAAAGTGAGCTAATGCCCCTATCATCTAAAGCGGATACCACCTCTTGGATTTCCCTGGGTGTTAAGTTAACCAATATGACGTTAAAATACTTGGGAATCACCTTTTCCAGAGACCCCACTCAACTGTATAACTTAAACTTCACACCTTTAATCAGAAGCATAAAATCTCAATTAGAGAAATGGCATAACCTGCCTCTTGGTTTTGCGGGTAGGGTAGCATTGGTTAAGATGGTCTCTATGGGGAGGCTTCTTTATCCTTTACAGACAGTCCCACTACTTCTCAAGCATCAAGATGTAACCTTAATCAATTCCCTATGGTCAAAATTCATCTGGCGTACAGGAAAACCTAGAATCTCAAGAGCCAAATTGTCACTCTCTAAAATATTAGGTGGTCTCATTCTTCCGTAGGTAAGAGAATATAATCAGGCCTCTCTCCTACGTCATGTCCACGATTGGGTCACAGGGAATCAGAATTATTCTAATACAAAATTGGAAGGTTAGCAGGCTCTCCCTTGGTCACTTACAGGCTTGCTACACGCCCAATTCAAAAATGTACCGCTGCACCTAAAGCAAAATGCAATCTTTAGAGACACGATTGCAACTTGGAAGGCAGTATGGAAAAAATGCTCTCTCCCATTTAAAATATCTAAGTATCTCCCAATTTGGGGCAACCCTAATTTCTCTATTAGTATTCAGCAAAAAGAATTTGCAAGATGGGATGAAAAGGGGTTAAAGAATCTGGGCAACATGTTTGACTTACATAAGGGCAAATGGTTAACTTTCAGGGAATTGAGAGAAAAATTTGGATTGCCTATGGGTGATTTTTTGTCCTATGCTCAAGTGCGACCCATGGTTTCTCATAATCTATGCTCAGCAAAAGTAGTAAGGTTTCCTACTAAATTCGACACAATTTTGAAACCAGGATGTGTGACTCGATCACTGGCAGAATTTTACCAGGCTCTTAAAGATTTAAACAGTAAAACCACAGCTGATAAAGCCATGAGAATGTGGGAAGACATCCTACAGAAAGAATGTTATCAAAGATGAGAAATGAAGGTCATCTTACCTGTTGCTTATCCATAGAGGCAAATTTGCCTTTAACATTAAATATAAAAACCCACTTACTCATTATAACCCCTGGTGTCCTAAATGCAAGTTGAAAGATGCAAGTCTATACCACTGCATGTGGGAATGCCCTTGCATACAGACATTTTGGGATAGAGTTGCAAAATATGCAAATAAGATGTGTAAAAAAAAGATTGTTAAGGCCAATATGCTGTTCAACTACTCAGATCCTACCCCAGTTGATCCTTCAAAAACTCCTTCAGCTTTATATCATATTATCTTGATTGCAGCACGCCGAGTGATTCTAAGTAAATGGTTGGACTCAACTCCTCCAGATGTAAATTTACTCATTAAAGACATCTCATATGTTTTTCTCATGGAACAGTTAAATACTCTCCAAGAAAAAGAACAACGGACACAAACTTTTTTCAAAGTTTGGAGGAAGTTTATTCTCCATCATTACACTCCACAACAGATTGAGGCTCTCATGACTTTATGTATACCTCGTGGTATTGTCTGGAAGATCTAGGGGACAATCTAGGTGCACTAAAAGTACCGTCAAGAAGATCGGTCTTGAACGTGATCGGAATACTACCGGTTAATGTTGCACAGATGTGACTCATAGGGGGGGGGGGGGCTTGGGAAGGTAGGGGAGGAGGGAAGGTTTTTCTCAGGGGGTTAGTCAGGGACAAAAATGAGAAACCTATAGTTAGTCTCTTGTATCTTGATGTTTCTTCAAATTATGTTTTTGTTATTTCACCTGATGAGCAAACTAAATAAAGTTAAAAAAAAAAAAAACAGGCAGGAAAAGTACATAACTTTCACTGCCCACTGAGTAAACATGGTGGTAATGGTGGGGTAAAAATAACTGTGTGGCAGTCAAGTGGAGTCTGAGCCACGCCACATCTTGCATGCAGGCTAGCAACTTCTTATCCTCTTCTTCATCCTTCCTCTGATGTTGGCTGAGTCCTCTTATTCTTCTGCACCCTCCTCTTGCACAGTTATCCCACATCTCCCCAGTGTCTGTCCCACTATGCAGGTACGATGGTGTCATGCTGTGTTGCAAATTTTATGCCTGGAGGCAAAAAGACACACCGGACTTGCACTTCTGTCTACTTTGCAGATGCAGGCCAATGAGAGGCTAACCACTCATAACCTCGGTGTTGGAAATGTTGTCTGTGTCAACCGTCCCATCTGGGGTGTGCACTGAGAATGGGCAAATTGACTCATGTGCTGTGCATGGCAACCATTATAAATTTGATTGTGCAATGTTTCAGGGATAAGTACTCCAGATTCCAGGACATCCTGAAGCAGGTCAGGAAAGTGGCTGCCCATTTCCAATGATCCGACATGGCCATGACTCGCCTTGCTGACATTCAGCAGCAGTTCAAAATGCTTGTGAGTTGTTTCATTTGCAACAGCCCCTCCTGATGGAATTCTATGTTGCTTATGTTGGATCCGCTGTACCAGCAGCAACATGTAGTGAATAAATACCTGTTTTCACTGGCCAGTAGAACAGTCTCTAAGTAGATGGGTTATTTTTATCCAAGGCAACGCATGCTCACACACGACACTTGCAGACTGATATGTCCTTTCAAGGCGACAACTAATCTGGTCAGTCACAGGTAAGGCACCATCAGCGACATCATGCCTTACATATTTTTTTCTAGAGCGTCATGAAACTTGTCTTAATGCAGGTCGTGGGTGAGTGGGAGCATGAAGAGGAAGAATAGTTCACGCTGCAACAAATTGGAGAGGGGACTCTGTTATCATCTGCTGTACTGGGGCACAGGGAGGAATCTGAAGAGGAGTCAGAGGAGGAAGATGGTGGTTGTGGTGTGGAGGAAGAGCAAGAAGAGCAGGCCTGAGGGGCTTCTCTCCTTTCAGGGGGGCCTGGCCTTGTCTGTGGCTGAGGGGAACAAACCACGGTGAATGATGTTGCTCTGAATGAGGAACAGGAGCTGGAGTCAAAGCTCCTGTTCGTCATTCAAATAAAAATCTCATAAGTTAATTTCCACCTATTGCTAATGTCGCTTAAGAATACTCCATGTGACATTTTCCCTGTAACACTGATGGGTAGAAAATGCTGATACAAGAAAACATGTTTTTTTCTATGACTTAAAAGGTAAACAAAAGGATTCAACAGACAAATCATCAGTAAGTAAAAGCCTTTCCTCTACTGTAAATAATAAGGTTCCAGGGCTGTTCATTATTATACACCATGTTCTTCAAGCCCTAGCACTACTCTATAATAATAAATAGATTGTTTCTATAGCAATTTGACATAAGGTTATGATCATAAAATTCTTATACCAATTATGTCCTGTCAGCCGAATGTTCACACCCACGTCTGTAAGTGTCACAGTTTCATGTTGGATAAATACAACGGCAGAATTTTTCACACAAATAACTAAAGTGAGTGGGATTTGATAATATGGTTTGCATAGTGGCATGCCCGGAGCAATTAGAAACTTAAATGCAGAAACAATAGGAGCTCAAATAAATAATTACAGTTCTTGCTTGCTTTTCATTCACTTGAGATGAGATGAGCAAATTGTTTTCCCGGAAAGAAATTTAACCTAAATAAGAAATATTTATTGCAGCAGGATGTTTACTCTAAGGTATCTGTCTGTAAATATCTGTATAATTTTTGCCTTTACACATTCACCACTGGGATGGTGAATGAATGCTCCTTTTTGTCCTATAAAGCCACCTATACTTTTCAGTAATCAGTGAGTGCTCAAAATTAAACATTTCCCATCCACTAATATAATTTTTGTTTTAACTTGCACTGCCAGTTGGGGGGGGGGGGGGTGGAAGATACCATCTTATTGAGGAATTCAATACCAACTGTAACATTTCTATCTGCATAGTGATTAGAAATCCCAAACCCTATACATTTGTAATAATGTTAAGTTTTTGTTAAAGGGGTTCTGTGAAGGCTAATAAAAACAAAAATCCAACACTAACCTGGGGCTTCTATCAGCCCCCTGCAGCTGTCATGACCCACGCCGTCATCCTAAAAATCTTTGTTCCTCGCTCCCAAGCGCGTCATCAGGAGCTTACTGCGCAGGCGCAGTACAAAGTTTTTTTGTACTGTGCCTGCACAGTAAGCTCCTGATGACATGCACGGGAGTGAGCACACGGGCGGCCATGGCCACGCAGCCGCAGTTTAGTTAGAAGCATAATTAGACTGGGACTGGCATCAGGGACTGGAGGAGCATAGGAGGACGGCGCGGGACACGACAGCTGCAGCGGGCCGATAGAAGCCCCAGGTAAGTGTCATTTTTTTGTTTTTAATAACCTCCACAGAACTCCTTTAAAGACTCCCATTATACGCAATTCCGGCTCCCTACTTGCAGTCGTCTCACTGCATATTAGTCATTTGCATACCAGTGATATAAATCAATAATATGGCATACCGATTGGGCAGTTATGTCTACTCAGAACCAAGAGGTTTTGAGAATAAAGCACACCTGAGTCAAGGAAAATCTAAGGTAAACACAGAGGTATGTTCATGCTGGGGCCGCACACCTCTATGCGCTGTCCATTCTTCTCCTTGTTTTCCTGGTATCCATGATCACTCCTTGAAAAATCTGTCTTTTGAGTAAAGTTACATTTTTGGACAGGAAGAAGCAGGGTTATGATGATGCTCTCTCCTATTACCCTCACAGTCCCTCCTTGTCCCCACCCCATTCACACCCCTTAAGGGGAGGGGAAGAGAAGGAAATAGGAGGGCGATAGGAGAGAACATTGCTGCAAGCCTGCCACTTCCTATCTGAAAATTTGACTTAAAGGAACACTATTAAACCAAGTGTTCTAAAACGACAATGTACAAATAATGTCTAAGTAGCTGTGTAAACATTTTTCTACTTTTCATGTTAAATATCAGAGGCAAAAGCTGTAATTCGTTATGTGTAGACTTTAGCTACGCTTGGAATGTCTCATTTGCATGGGTGAATCTCTGCAGTCTGACATGCTAAGAAGAGTGGATTATTGAAGCAGAGTTATATGAAAAGCCTGTCTGGTGTCAGGTTTCACATACGATTACAAATGTTTATGTTGCACATAAGGTACATTTCCTTTGCTTTCTGCAGACAGCTCTCAGAGAAAGGCAACTGCAGTGAGTGTTTTCTTATACACAGGGTTAACAGATGAAGTGTAAGGAAATTCTCCCTACCCTCATGTTTCACTCTGCCGTCAGCAATTTGATAACAGTAAACAAAGATAAGCATTTAAATGTATACACCCGTACTTAACAGCACTTCCCAAACTATTCCTATCTCAACTGAAAAAAAAAAAAACATGTTAATCAATAGTGTTACTTTAAGCCAAAAATAAAATATTTACAGCAGAGAAAAAAAATTGACAATGCACAGAGATATGTGGATCCAGCATGAACCGCTGTTAGTACTCACCAGGGTCTGTAGACATCCATGCCGTGTTTTAAAAAAGCTTTTATAGTGAAGTAAATAAAGTAAATATATATATATATATATATATATATATATATATATATATATATATATATATATATATATTATACTATGAATACAATGTGAAATACATTTCCTAAATTTAACTAAAATGTACTGACAGATTCATTACACTTTCAACTGAGAAACTTAGAAAAGATTTTGCTAAACAATTAGAATGGTTTGTGTGTTTATATAGTATTTCAAGAAAGCACTAACTCTCAGCAAGTTAGCTTTCTGTTAGACTACTAATTTCCTGATGAATACAATTCGGAACTAAAATACTGGGCAGAATATGTCATTTTATAAAATGTGCAATTGAAGCATTTTTTCAAGCAAATTTGGAGATATGGTACAATATAGAGCTATGAAAAAAACCACTCGGCACTCAGACCCAGTCCGTGCACATAAGGGGCAGGCTCTGCACTTGCTTGGTATTCAGTGACCACTTCCCCTTTCCAAGACACTCAAATAGACGGCGTATAGCTGGAACTCAGGATGTGCACCGGTATCAATTTCTGTGAACAACAGTCTAGTAGTACACATGCATGAAGACAGACCGGGCACCAATCCCTTTAAGTTCTTTAATGCAGCATCTTGCCGAAAAACATTGCAGTAGTACATTCACATCAAATCACATTTGGATGGATCAAACCTGCATAGATGAGAGTGCCCGGGGAGTGCGGGATGCGGGTGACCAGGGAATAGTGGACGGCACTACAGCCGTTTCGCGCCCAGCTGGTGCTTGCTCACGTGCTTGCGTCCTTGGTGATGGCGGCGCCGAGCGGCTTTCCAGATAGGACCTGTAAGCCACGCCTCCGGCGCACGCCATTGGTGTGGAGTAATGATGTCCGAGAGGTGAGGGGTGAGGGGGCGGAGACTCGCCATAGCGGCGAGAAGCTAATGTGTATGTTTAAACGAGCCAGCAAACGAAAATAGGTTGCTGGCACTGCGTTAAAGGGGCAGTGTGCAGTGAAAGCAAATTGTGTATATGCAAAAAACATAACTGTTTAAAACGTGATAATGACATAGCCAACTGGATTAAGGCATGAAACATGATTGTGCAAAATTATGTGTCAAAACATCGTGCCAAGTAAGTTATAGTGCATAAATGAGTGCACCCTACGCGGAAACACACCTATATTCGCATAGCTGTTGCACAGTACATACTGTATCTTCTGCATTATCTAAAACTACATTATACATTGTAAACATGTATATTGCATATGTTTAATCCTTCATTTTTATTTTTATTATCAACCCCACAGTGTTCCCCAAAAAACCCTCTCTAAAAAAGACTAGTGATGGGACTGCTTTTCAAAAAGACGAATTAAAAGGTGTATTCACCTTGTTCTTTAAATGAATGGCAACCAAACATATCTACAAAAACAGGAGGCCAGAATAATACCAATCAGCTAGATTATGCCCAGACATAACTAGTGTTCTAGTCCAGTTAGGGACATGCCAACACCAGTTGGAAACATGGAGACCCCAAGGGAGTGAACAAGAGTACCTGGGGAAAGGTGGGACAAGAAATGTCACCTAAGTAAGAGGAGCCAAGAAACAAGTCCAAGGATAGGGACCTAAAGAAGAAATTATCATGCACATTGAAGAGAAAGAAGCACCACATGGGGGGTCCCGAAGAGGAGCGGGACGGGCGGGCGGCACCCCAAATCTCGGCATATCATCGATGCCTGGTGGCAATACCCAAACAAGGGGCACCCTCCAAAAGGATGCGACCCTAGTGGTTAATATAGGAGGTGGAGAGGGAAAGAAAATTGGGAGCGGACGCACCTCCAGCTACCACAGCTGAAGATGATGCATCTATTCCTTTATTAATTCCTGCGCTTGCTCCTCGAAGGTGACCAGGTTTGAATTATTCCGCCTGAGACGTAAGTACTGGCCGTATGGCAGGGAGGTTTTAACATGCTCCGGATGAAAACTACTCCTGTGCAACAAAGAATTGACAGCTGTGGCCTTCCTGAATCCCTCACAAACCAACCTTGCTCCATCCGGCCTGATCTTCAGGTCCAAAAAATTACGTCTCAGGCGGAATAATTCCAACCTGGTCACCTTCGAGGAGCAAGCGCAGGAATTAACAGCACGTTTGCAAGCTAGAAAGTATGACAAACATTCCCTCCAGGAATTTGCTTTCACTGCACACTGCCCCTTTAACGCAGTGCCAGCAACCTATTTTCGTTTGCTGGCTCGTTTAAACATACACATTAGCTTCTCGCTGCTATGGCGAGTCTCTGCCCCCTCACCCCTCGGACATCATTACTCCACACCAATGGCGTGCGCCGGAGGCGTGGCTTACAGGTCCTATCTGGAAAGCCGTTCGGCGCCGCCATCACCAAGGACGCAAGCACGTGAGCAAGCGCCAGCTGGGCGCGAAACGGCTGTAGTGCCGTCCACTATTCCCTGGTCACCCGCATCCCGCACTCCCCGGACACTCATCTATGCAGGTTTGATCCATCCAAATGTGATTTGATGTGAATGTACTACTGCAATGTTTTTCGGCAAGATGCTGCATTAAAGAACTTAAAGGGATTGGTGCCCGGTCTGTCTTCATGCATGTAATTTTGGAGATATGCTTGGGGCCATTATCCTTATAGTAGACCCATTTTTGACTGAGCTTCCACTTCCTTGCTGGGCTCTTGAAATGTTGGTGAAGTATATCTACATAATTGTCTTTTTTTGTAATACCATCTAGTTTATTAACCTTCCTGGCGGTAATCCCAAGCATTGCCCCGGCTAGCCGCTGGGAAATAAATGCAGAGTATAGCGTGCAGCGGGCGCTTTTACTCATGTCCAGGGGGATCCAGACGTTGGTAACCATTCTCTTTCAGGTCCTCTGAGGCTCTGAAACCCTCTGGTGAGATCACCATCATCGATCTCACTACAGAATTACAGGGCCACCCGGAGGATGGTGGTAAAATTGCAGTGCTGGAGCCCAGGGATGTGATTGAGAGCAGGGGTTGCTGCAGAGACTCTGGCGTCATGATTTTTTCCCCGATTTTAGGGTCTGAAACATTTTAAAAAGACACACAAATCCGGAAATAATCATGCCGCCAAGAAGGTTAAGTGCACAAGTCAATCCTGTGGCAAAGCAACCCTCAACAGGATGATCTCACCTCACCCCTTTTCTCCAAATACAGCAGAACAATGGTCATTATCCCCAAATATTTCACTCTTGCTTTGTTCAGACCAAGGACATTACTATATAAAATAAGATTTTTTTCCCATGCCCCTTAAACTGCAGCCTGCCTTTTTATTGTCATGGCTTTAGAGCAGTGGCTTCTTCTTAACTGAGCTGCCTCTAGGGTTATCCTGATATAGTTGTCTGCCTGTTTCTTCCAGTCTCTTCCTTTGCTGTTGCTCTGGAATAGCACAATGTGACTCGGATCTAAGAAGTATGATGGCTTTATGATCCCAGGGTATGGACACTTGCATATAATTAATTGTAAGGATGAACATGGAACTTTCAAGGAAGAATGGACCAGATTTCTGGAGGTCCTGTATGTTTATTGAGGTTTTGGTTGATTTCTTTTGGCTTTTGAATAATGCCAAGCAACGAGGAAGTGAATTGTATGGTAGGCCTTAATATAAATCCACATTAGACCAGGTAGACTAATTGTCTATCAGAAACCAATTGTCTTATTGCCTAAATGTTTGACATAATTTTCTGGAAGTTTCTAAACTGCTTAAAGGCACAATTAAAGTATATGGAAATAAAAAGTAAATTTCTATGTGAACATTGTTGGAAAAATAACCTTTGCCCTGCACAAAAATAGATGTCTTAAATTATCTGCCAAATGTATAATTTTTTAGTATGCATTTATCACTATTACTATTAAATTGTCTACCGCTTCTGTATTGTGTAGCAGTGTCTGTATTTGTATATACTGTATTTTTAAGTTCCCTTGTTTCTTATTCTGTAAAGCACCACAGAGGATTATGTCGCTATATATAAATAATTAACAATTATAAAAATAATGATAATGATAAACAAAGGTGTTAAGATGTTATAGGGTGGGTTTGAAAGAATTCACGCTAAATGTAGTTCGACTGTATTTAACAATTATTTGTGCTACTGAGTAGACCAGTGGATGTTTAAAATAAAAAATAAAAAGGATTTTAAGATGTGTGCACTTTATTTTTAAAGCAGTGGCATAATTACTGTTTCTAATACACTACATTTCACTGGGAAGGCTAATAACACATTCTGGCATTTAATTTGTTCTGAATCAGTGCTATTTAAGACATTAAACAAATAAAAGATAGAGTAAATACACAATAATAAAATCAAGGACAAACATAACTAATTCCCTTATTCACATTCATTTTGTTTTCAGCATACAAGAGTACAGTACTAGTTTACTTTAAACACATCCCTGATTACATTAAAACATGTCCCTCATTGTATTTGCAGTTTGTATTCATTTGTCTTTTTTTAATGCTAAACAAGCAAATGACAATCATTAACATTATAATTGCTTTATGCTTTTTTTTATAATTTTTAATATCATAAGTGGAATAAAGCTTAAAGTTAAAATAACCTACAGCAATAAAAACACATTATAAAAAAATATTCTCATGTTCATCACCACCCCACATTCTCCCAATCCAGGACTGAGAGAAATGTGAAATTGACAAACTAAACTGTATAAACACTTGTCACTTTTATCTCTTTCTGTCCCAATAAGATAGACAGAGCATATCTGAGATGTGTATATAAAAAAAAAAGCAAACAGTTTTGTGTTAATAAAATTTTCCAATTACTCAACAGATCTATAAGCTTCTCTATAAACAGTTCCTCAATATTTGTTTATCATATGGTAACCTACTTTAATCTTGCTAGCTGCACCAGCCCACAGCCTGTCCTTGATGCACTGCATATACAGTGGGTTGCAAAAGTATTCGGCCCCCTTGAAGTTTTCCACATTTTGTCACATTCCTGCCACAAACATGCATCAATTTTATTGGAATTCCACGTGAAAGACCAATACAAAGTGGTGTACCTGTGAGAAGTGGATTGAAAATCATACATCATTCCAAACATTTTTTACAAATAAATAACTGCAAAGTGGGGTGTGCGTAATTATTCGGCCCCCTGAGTCAATACTTTGTAGAACCACCTTTTGCTGCAATTACAGCTGCCAGTCTTTTAGGGTATGTCTCTACCAGCTTTGCACATCTAGAGACTGAAATCCTTGCCCATTCTTCTTTGCAAAACAGCTCCAGCACAGTCAGATTAGATGGACAGCGTTTGTGAACAGCAGTTTTCAGATCTTGCCACAGATTCTCGATTGGATTTAGATCTGGACTTTGACTGGGCCATTCTAACACATAGATATGTTTTGCTTTAAACCATTCCATTGTTGCCCTGGCTTTATGTTTAGGGTCATTGTCCTGCTGGAAGGTGAACCTCCGCCCCAGTCTCAAGTCTTTTGCAGTCTCCAAGAGGTTTTCTTCCAAGTTTGCCCTGTATTTGTCTCCATCCATCTTCCCATCAACTCTGACCAGCTTCCCTGTCCCTGCTGAAGAGATGCACCCCCGAGCATGATGCTGCCACCACCTTATTTCGCAGTGGGGATGGTGTGTTCAGAGTGATGTGCAGTTTTAGTTTTCCGCCACACATGGGGCCATATGCAATTCACCTTTTCACCTGAGTTTTCTCCTAGGAGATAATTTTTCATCTTCTATTTAAAATAACTTTTTAGCACATTTCAACTAGAAAAAGTAACAAAGGTAAATGAAAAAGTGCTATCAAAATTATTTTGAGTATTTTCTTGCTTTCTGGTGGCTTAAAAGGAATTTTATTGACACATTTAAAAATATCACCTAGGAGAAAACTCAGGGGAAAAAGTGAATTGCATATGGGCCATAGTGTTTTGCATTTTGGTCAAATAGTTCCATTTTGGTCTCATCTGACCAGAGCACCTTCTTCCACATGGTTGCTGTGTCCCAGACATGGCTTGTGGCAAACTGCAAACGGGATTTCTTATGCTTTCTGTTAACAATGCCTTTCTTCTTGCCAGTCTTCCATAAAGGCCAACTTTGTACAGTGCATGACTAATAGTTGTCCTATGGACAGAGTCTCCCACCTGAGCTGTAGATCTGTGCAGCTCATCCAGAGTCACCATGGGCCTCTTGACTGCATTTCTGATCAGCGCTCTCCTTGTTCGGCCTGTGAGTTTAGGTGGATGGCCTTGTCTTGGTAGGTTTACAGTTGTGCCATACTCCTTCCATTTCTGAATGATCGCTTGAACAGTGCTCCGTGGGATGTTCAAGGCTTTGGAAATCTTTCTGTAGCCTAAGCCTGCTTTAAATTTCCCTGACCTGTCTTGTGTGTTCTTTGGACTTCACGGTGTTGTTGCTCCCAATATTCTCTTAGACAACCTCTGAGGCCCTCACAGAGCAGCAGCTGTATTTGTACTGACATTGGATTACACACAGGTGCACTCTATTTAGTCATTAGCACTCATCAGGCAATGTCTATAGGCAACTGACTGCACTCAGATCAAAGGGGGCCGAATAATTATGTACACACCACTTTGCAGTTATTTATCTGTAAAAATTGTTTGGAATGATGTATGATTTTCGATCCACTTCTCACATGGACACCACTTTGTCTTGGTCTTTCATGTGGAATTCCAATAAAATTGATTCATGTTTGTGGCAGCAATATGACAAAATGTGGAAAACTTCAAGGGGGCCGAATACTTTTGCAAGCCACTGTAAATGGACCAAACTGAATGCTTGGTGGAATATTTAAATATTTCATTTCCTACCAAGGGCTGATTTAATTGATCTGTTTAAATTTAAAAACCTTTATGAGAAATCCAAATTTACTTGTTCATTATTGAGCATCAAATACATGCCTAATGATTTTTTGTTTTTGTTTTTTTACTTTATAAAAGAGGAAATCACATTTTCGATGATCACATATTAAATTTGTTTATAGAATTGCTCTTCCCACGCCACATACTATTTTGTTCATTCTATTTTCAACTGCCCATTTTTCTTGACCAATGTAAAGGTTCCCAAATAGGTGCCTCATTCTACCATGATGAATTTTACAATAGTTACTCATCTACTGCTACTGAAATAAATGAAATTAGCCTAATAAAATTTAGTATGCAGAAAATTGTGGCATTTCAAATCAAAACTAAAATCAAACATGTTTTTCACCTCTATCATTAATTTCCAGAATTTTTAGAAAGTCTAATGGTGAACAAGGCATATTTTATTATAAGCCAGAGTATAAATAAGACATACAATAGAAGAATAGCCTGCAGTGCCCCTGGAAGAAACTGTTACTGTTAAATACACGTTGGGTACAATAGTTGTTCCATACAGTAGAAAATCAATCTAAATACCCAGTACACCACAAAATTTGTTAAGCTGGCTGATACACTTGGAAGTTAAAAAAAAGAGAAAAAAGGAAGAAAGAAAAACCTGGAAAAGTTTCTACTGTTAAGTATGAGAAGTACTTAAGTGATTAATATCCAAAATCTATTGCTATTGTTAAATTATTCTTTGTGAAATTTGAGTCGTGCATCAGTCTGGTTCAACACTGCTTATAATAATTCTAGTACTAATTACATCCTCATTTGTCCTTACTAGGGACATGCATGGTCCATCTATTTGTTCAATGTATGGCTGTTTTTCACCCACAAACCAGCATGATGATATACTGGAACCCTGCAGTGCTGGGTTCTCGGTTTAAATCTAAGCCATTGCACATCATCATAGTGCTTTTAAGTGAAGTAAAAGAGTGGAGTTGACTTGTCAGTGCCTCATTGACAAGGCAACTTAAACAGTGGACAAATGAAAGCCTTGACAGGTCTCTCTATGTAGATCAAAGAATAAAGATGGATATAGTTGTTAACTGGAATATGAGCTCTAGAGTTGAGATAGACTTATTTGACCCAAGAGAAACATTTAGATCCAACTCCAAAACGGTTAATGCATTCCCATGAAAGGGGCCATTAAATTGTATCAAAGGTTTCTCTAATGATGCCAAGGCTCATTTAACAGATGCTGGTCATCGTGGCTATGCTACCCCTCTATCGTTGGCTGAGGTAGATTTGCTTGGCACAAATCCAGTCTGACCTGGATCAAAAGTTATATGGGGTGATATGTTCTGCAATCTGCAATCCCTGCACTGTGTAAAATGCTAGCACTTTCATAAAATAAATAACAAAAGTTTGCTTTCTTAACCACTTGCCGACCGCGCACTCATAACGCGCGTCGGCAAAGTGGCAGCTGCAGGACCAGCGACGCAGATCTGCGTCGCCGGCTGCAGCCTAATTAATCAGGAAACGGTTGCTTCCTGTCAATTCACAGCGAGGGGCTCCGTGAATAGCCTGTGGGCCGCCAATCGCGGCTCGCAGACTAAATGTAAACACAAGCGGAAATAATCCGCTTTGTTTACATTTGTACAATGCTGCTAACAGTAGCAGCGTTGTACTAGATCAGCGATCCCCGGCCAATCAGCGGCCGGGGATTGCTGTCACATGACAGGCAGGAGCCTGTTAGAGGCTGCACAGGACAGAACCGTTCCTGTGCAGCCTCCGATCTCTGGGAAAGGGAGCGAGGAGAGGGAGAGGGGGAATCCTGCGGTGGAGGGGGCCTTGAGGTGCCCCCCCCCCGTCAGCCACACGCAGGCAGGAGCGATCGGACCCCCCCCAGCACATCATGCAATGATGTGTCAGCTTGTAATTAGTACAGAGCCATAATAATCCAACATGCAAAAGTCAACAATGGTATATTTGCATATATTCAGCAGTGATGCACTGGGAGACATCTCGGAGCTCACTCCAACCTGAATTATTG
Organism: Hyperolius riggenbachi; assembly: GCF_040937935.1. NCBI lineage: Eukaryota > Metazoa > Chordata > Amphibia > Anura > Hyperoliidae > Hyperolius > Hyperolius riggenbachi. The sequence continues at coordinate 308,764,369 of NC_090648.1, forward strand.
CAAATTCTTTCTGTTTTAAGAAAGTTTTTGTTTTCCATAGTGTTTTAGTAGGGTGGCTTTTAGGACAATTGTAGCCCCTTACACACTCCAATGAGTTCTGGTTCACCATGAGCTTGTTGGTTAGTCTGTACCTATAAAATAAATAGTAATAATAATCTAAGGGGACCTTGCCATTCTAAAGGGTGCCATACATGGTACAATTTTTTCATACAATCTTACCATTTCTATGTAGTATAATGGTAAATTAAGTGAATATACTGAAAGGATCATTTAGGCAGTTCCCTTCTATTACATAGAAATGGTAAGATTGTATGAAAAAATTGTACCATGTATGGCCACCATTAGTAGGACAATCTTTGTTTCATAAGATGACTAACAAGGAGTTAAAATCAGTGTAGATCACCGGATGAAATCCGAATATGTTTTTTTTCGGATTTCATCCAGGTAATTAAAGCACCTGTGTGGGTAGGCGAGGGGGGGGGGTTAAACTTACCCAGCAGGCGTCTTCTTTAATCCATCCCACGGTGCCTCCCACGCTGCGCTCCAAGCTGTGGTCACGTGATTACAAACACTTCCTCCTTCCGGGTTGAAGAGGCCTGTTGGGTAAGTTTAATCCCCCCTCGCCCACCCACACAGGTGCTTTAATTACCTGGATGAAATGCCTAACAGAGCAGAAATCACATTATGAACAGCTCTGGGTGTCAGTGGGCTGTGCAGTGTCAACCACAGAAAAATGCAATAGCACTATCAGAATACAGTGAAATAATGCAGTAGAGTGGTACTGTGTGTGTAACTTGCATGCAAATGTAACAGCAGCAGTAGTGTGCACACAGCAAGCATTCTATCCCTGCTAGTCAGTTTCAAAGACTATTTAGGATAGTAGAGGATGAAGAGGTTAGAGAAACCAGATTGGACGAAAAGCAGGACAAATTTAGTAGGAGACAATATCCACAAGGACTGCTGAATAGGGCCAGAAATAAAATCAGGACATCTGTCCAGGGACAGACACACTGTAGATCCAATAGACAGGGAAGAATACCTTTTGTGAGTCAGCATAGTGTTCAAAGTGATAGGATTGTGGGCATTATATGCAGCAGCTGGAATGTATTTAAAACGGCGTTTCCTCATATTAAAGAATTTCAAAATCTTCCTCTTATGTCATATAAGCGAGCCCCTACGTTACGGGATAAGTTGGTGAGGGCTGACATGGGCACCTCGAGTGGAGGGGTTGCTGGGTCTGCCCGCCCCAATGGGTCATACCCGTGTTTAAATTGTGTACATTGTCATAGTGTGATTAAGGGTAGTTACATACATCACCCCCATCTAGGGACTAGGTTCTATATCAAAGGTCATTTTGACTGCAATTCACGTTATATTGTTTATGCACTTAAATGTCCGTGTGGTTTGTTATATATTGAACAAACCACACAACCTATGAAAGTTAGATTGTCAGCACATAAAAGCATGATGCTGACTAAACTTGACAAAGGAGGTTAGTCCTCAGAAACCTTGTATATATTGTCAGATATCTGTCAATAAAGTGAAAGAGCATACCTATTGATGGTGCCGAATTCAACTTTTGTTTCTAGAAAACTGATATTGGTAATAATTTAACCCCAGTAGTTTCCTGTCTAAAGGTATAGTGTAATTGGAGAATACCTGTAATTACTTGGTAACTAGGAAGGCACAAGTGTTGTGCCCACATGGGAGAGCATGGGTGCGAAGGGAGGGTCAAGCAGAAACACAATGTTCCTCTTTCCGCCACATAGATCTTACTGGTAAGTTGAGGAAGGAGTTGTTTAACCTACAGTCAATTTATCAGGGCATTGTCCCACTTTCTCATTTTTAAATTGTTTTGAGAGTCAGCTGGTGGATTTCTCCAGCTCCACAATCTGACACTGGTAATGGGTAGAGATAATGTTTAACACTAAGCAGTTGACAACTTTTGAAATACATAGCATTTTAAAAAGTATGAATTGCAAATGTCAATACTGTTGAATTCTGTTGAATACTGTTCAATTTCTTAAAAAAACACAAAAACAACATTTTCTATTAAGGTAACACCATAAGGTCACTATGCAGAAAGAAAGAGCAGCACAAAGAAAGCATGGGATTTTAGACAAGCAGTGTGTATCCAATGCATACTGCTCACTTCACAACCAAGATGCTAGTGCTTAACAGGGAGTCAAAATTACCCAAAGAAAAGTAGTATTGAAAATATATTGTGGTAAGCTTTAAGACATTATTATTATATTATTGATGTATAAAGCGCCAACCTATTTCGTGGCGTTGTACAATGTAAGAAACAAACATGGGGTACATAATAATACAGACAATAGTGTACACCAATATACAAGATACATAATTAGTGACAATATACAAAAGTGATACAAAATACAGAATTGGTAATGACAGTGATAAAAGTACCATGATAAATAAAATGTATAATAAAGACACAAAAGGAGGAGAGAGCCCTGCACTTGCGAGCTTACAATCTAAAAGGAATGGGGGGGGGGGGGGGAACAAGAGGAGACCTACATAATGTCACATATATGAAGCATCCATAATAGATTTGTTTATGTTAAAACTTCAGTATCACCTAAGTATTACTGGATAGTTTTATTTTCTAAAATGTTAGTGATACCAACTGACTTTCTTTTTACCTGGGAGTAATTAATGCCAGTAATTAATTTAAGAAGTCATTTTGCCAATTAGAACCAATTATGTGAGTTATTGAGTAGAATGAATCAGGCTGTTTGGCCTATAATCTAAATAGGGTAGCCTACCATTTGTTTAACAATTAAGACACGTTCATTGATCAAAAAGTTTCCAGCATCCTTAGGCAGTCTGACACTAGACTATTCAAAGGACCCTGTGTATTTAGAAGAAAACACTTTGCAGGGTGTATTAACAAATCAAGAATGCATTGAAATGTAGTAATAAAAGGTCTTGGGAGCAGTATTATTTCCCTTTTTGTGAACATAACTATTTAAAATATTTTTGTTTTGATAACATCTTCTGATAATAATCAAATAAATACTGAATTCATATAATCCCTTTTGCAACACAACAAATTCACGTTACAATTAGATCATCTTTTGAATTGTCAGGAAGAATCCAATTCCCTCTTCCTCATTTAAGACATGCCAAGAATCAGATATTGTAGTCATCCATGGAGTATACTAAGGAATAGAACTAATTCTGAATACCAGTTCTAGATTTACAACTGCTTTGGTATCAGGTAGCAACATTCATAATCTTCATCTAGGTTACAACAGACTACCAGGACAGCTGCCGAAGGGTTAATGAAGTAGGGCTTTTACAATAACAGTTACAACTTGCACCGACTGTGTGACCATTTTTAGCCAGTTGAGGATGCAGCCTATTAAAATATATGCCCTGTTTGTGTCTCTGCCAGGGTGTAGATTTCCCTAGCTGCATCTATGTGCTCCTGCTGCAATTCTGTGTGCCCAACTGGAGATTCAGCTGTCATTTTCCATACTAATAGGCTCCTGATTATGTGATCACTACAATCACACGTGATAGTCACTAAAGGCAGGCACAGAGGGGGAATAGCTCTCACTTCTCCTCATTCCCCCAATTATTGCAGCTTCCTTCTGCTCAACATGGCATCAAGCATCCCAGATGGCCCGAACCTCCGATTTTTGGTTCGTGAACCGCGATAGACTTCAATGGGGAGGCAAACTTTGAAAACTAGAAACACTTATGCTGGCCACAAAAGTGATGAAAAAGATGTTTCAAGGGGTCTAACACCTGGAGGGGCATGGCGGAGTGGGATAGACGCCAAAAGTCCCGGGGAAAAATCTGGATTTGGCGCAAAGCAGCGTTTTAAGGGCAGAAATCACATTAAATGCTAAATTGCAGGCCTAAAGTGCTTAAAAACATCTTGCATGTACATACATCAATCAGGGAGTGTTATTAGAGTACTGCTTCACACTGACACACCAAACTCACTGTGCAACGCACCGCAAACAGCTGTTTGTGTAGTGACGACCGTGCTTGACTGGTGCGCACCATGGCGAGAGTGCAGGCCGTGGCGGTTTTCAAGCCCATATGGTCGCCAGGCTGTGGTAGATCAATGATATATCAACAGTGACTGTCCAGCTGATCAAATTTGGTCTGTCCACAATGAAGCAATGACCTTATAATCTTGGGTGTGCCCCCCCTGAGACACTCATATAGCCGGCGGTCATTGCTTCATTGTGATACGCAAGCCCCTTCACCGCGGCAAGGTAATGATCACGAAGGGGAATTGGCACATGTACATGCCTTTTGTTTAGTTGTTGCAGCTGCAGTGCAGCCAGAAAAATTAGGCAGGCATGTACATGCACCAGAAAATTTAGTATAGTGGCCACTGCTAGCAGCGGCCTTAAAAATTCAGGAATCCACCTGGATTCCTGGACCCTGTTGGTGGTGGCGGAGAAGGCAGTCAAGCGGCCTGCGGGCAGAGGTGCTGTGTGGGGAGCGACTTAGTCTTGGGGCAGGCAGTCAGTCACACGGCATGCAGGCAGAGATGCTGTGTGTGGGGACTGACTTAGTCTTTGGGCAGGCCTGAGCGTGCTTTGCAGACCAGGCATCCATGGTCAGATGGACCCTTGACCCAATGCTGTGTGCCAGAGATTTCACCACTTGCCTTTCAACATTATGGTACAGTTTAGGTATCGCCTTTTTTGAGAAAAAATTGCAGCCTGGTATGTTACACTGCGGTGTGTGGCTTTGCTTTTGTGTGCTGCTTTTCCTAAGGGGGTCATCCCATTGCAGTTTGTGCTTTGTAATCATGCACCTTCGTAAGGCAGCTGTCCCTACGTGGGTCTTGGTCTTTCCACGGCTCAATTTTCAGTGGCAGAGAGTACAGATGGCATTGCTCTCATCTGAGGCAGACACATACAAAAATTTCCACACCGCTGAGCCCTGGGGTGATGGCACTTTGGTGGTGGCGGCCGACTGAGTGTTAGGTGGGGTGCCAGAATCAGAGCAGGAGGAGGAAGATCTGTCATGCTTCCGTGTGGAAGCTGAGAAAGATGAGGTGTTCTGTGTTAAATAGTCAACTACGTCCTGACAATATTGGGGGTTGATGGGACGTGCCTTCTTCTGAACACTGTACTTTGGTCGAGGGCCGCACAAAATCACGACAGAATGACCTCGAACAGACCTGCCAGGTGGCCTGCCTCTGCCTTTTGTTGTGTCCATATTGGGGGGGGGGGGTGAAGTGAAAGGTATGCACTGACTTTACAATGTGCAGTCACACAGGTGCAGTTAACAGGTATGCACGGAGTGGTATATCACACTGCGTGCACTCACGTAGGTAGGTGGGTGCACTGAACACAACAGGTAGGTATATGCAGTGATGGGTATAACAATGTGCACTTGTCACACACAGACAAGTACCAGACAGGCACAGCGACACTGCGTGTGCTCAGCTCACGTAGGTAGGTGGGTGCACTGAAGTAAACAACAGGTAGGTATATGCAGTAATGAGTAATACAATGTGCACCTGTCACACACAGACATGCACCGGACAGGCAGTGACACTGCGTGCGCTCACCTCGCATAGGCAGGTGGGTGCACTGTGAACAACAGGTAGGTATATGCAGTAATGGGTATTACAATGTGCACCAGTCACACACAGACAGGTACCGGACAGGCACAGTGACACTGCGTGCACTCACATAGGTAGGTGGGTGCACTGTGAACAACAGGTAGGTAGGTATATGCAGTGATGGGTATTACAATGTGCACCTGTCACACACACAGGTAGTCACTGAATGTGCTGGGCCTGGCTGGCAGTGGCACACACAGTAGGAATTACCAAGGGTGTCTATGCAACACAAGTGTCAGTGGGACACACACACACACACACACAAAAATAGATCACAAGAACAAGATTAGCTCTCAAAAGAGGTGTTGTGGGGTGCTTTTTTTAGCAATAAGAATCAGCAAGGAGCAAGCTAAGAAGCCTACAAGAGCCTAACTAAGCTTTCCCTATGAGAGTCTGCAGCAGCTTTTCCTTCTCTAATTAATGCAGGCACATGAGTGAGTGAAAAGCCTTACGCTGCCTGCCTTTTATAAGAGGGGAGTGGCTCCAGGAGGGAGTGTAGCCTGATTAGCTACAATGTACCTGCTGACTGTGATGTAGAAGGTCAAAATTGACCCTAATGGTGCACCATGGGGGCGAACCAAACTTTCGGTAACTTTTGCGGTTCTCTGCAATCGCGAACCCTGGAAGTTTGCTGGGAACCGTTCACCGGCGAACCGTTCGGGCCATCTCTAATGGCAATGCAATGCTGGATGCCAGGATAAGTGGAAGGGGAGCTGCTTACTTACTGCCTCCTGCTCCTTCAGTGAGCTCCACAGTGCCAGCAGCACTAATGCAGCCCCTAACCATGAATCTCCCACCACCATGCTTGACTAAAAGCAAGATACATCTGTATTTGTGCACTCCTCATCTGGTTGCTGCCACATGCGCTTGAAACCATCTGAACACAACAAGTTTATACTGGTCTTAACAGACCACAGGACATGGTTACAATCTGGTGAGCCGCTCTTATACTAGAGGTGGTGGGATCACGAGTGGACACTCAATTTTCACCTGCACAGTGGATGTGTGATATATGCAGTGGCAGTAAAAACAGGATTACACTATATATGATCTGTTTTTGGGTTGTGGAAGCGCGCAGTGGATTATTTTTATTTATGATTCACTGAGATGTGTTGCTCGACAGAGATTCACTAACATCTGGTACTCTACATAGGTCTGATCTGTGATTTGGACATGTGCTGGTAGCATACATTGGTGTGCTCCTTATACTGATAACCGCACAGAAAGGTTCCTCCTTTCTATAACACTTCAGGTGTTACAGACAGCTTCAGGGAGCTGGTAGAAGGTGAGTAAAACTCATTTTTTTAATTTGGCTTAAGTGACACTCAAAATGGCATTAATGTGAGAAAGCACTGGGAAAATAATCCCAATGTATACTGGTACTAATGGTTAAATATTGTTAAACTCATATACTGTATTTACCAATCAACTTAAAGAAAACCTGAACTGAAAATTAAAAGTCAAAATAAGCATACACAAGTCATACTTATTTTCCATGTAGTCTACTCCTCAGTGTCTTTCACCTGTCCCACGTCCTATTTGTTAACTGTGACAAGGGAATTTTCCGTCCTTTATTTTGAAAATGGCCATTACCCATAACAGCTTTCTGGTCAGCACACAGTTAAACTGTAACATCGCCCACTTGAGCCATAGGGAAACATGGACATTACCTGGTACATCAGTTTTCCTCTCAGCTACAACTGACAGCAACTGATATATTTCAGATCTGACAAAATATTGTCAGAACTGGAAGGGATTATTGTCAGAAGAAAATGGTGAGCTTCTGAAAGGAACTGATGGCGAGGTAACTATGTAATGTTCATTTGAAGTTACCTCATGTGTTTATTTTAAATATTTTTACTCAGTACAGGTTCTCTTTAAGTGTATCGTATCTAAGAAAGATCACTTGTTTTCTCCACTGTTCTCCAACTCAGCATGACCTTAATAAATCAAAGCCCAGTGATCACAAGTAGATTTTTAATCACTTCTTTTAACCGGTCAAACATATTTTTGCCTGTTTGCAAAAGCTGGACATATTCACAAGTAGTCATATACTCTCCTATTTGCACACATTAAACTATTATAATAACCAGCATTTGCGCCAAGAGGGCCTGATCCAATTCACGTTTTTTCCTCATTTTCCTCCTAGTCCTAGGTGATATTTTAAAATAGAATCAATAAAATGCCTGCTAAGCCACCAGCAAGCAAGAAAACACAAGAATTTTGACAGTAATTTTTTGCCTACTTTCTGGTCCTTTTTAATTGCACTGTGCTGAAAAATTATTTTAAAGGGGAACTGAAGAGAGAGGTATATGGAGGCTGTCATGTTTATTTCCTTTTAGACAATACCAGTTGCCTGGCAGCCCTGCTGATCCTCTGCCTCTAATACTATTAGCCATAGCCCCTGAACAAGCATGCAGCAGATGAGGTGTTTCAGTGGTTCAGACTTATAAGTCTGATCTGACAAAACTAGCTTCATGCTTGTTTCTGGTTTTAATCAGATACTACTGCAGAGAAATAGACCAGCAGGGCTGCCAGGTAAAGGAAATAAACAGGACAGCCTCCATATACCTCTCTCTTCAGTTCCCCTTTAAACTGAAGATGAAAAATTATCTCCTAGGAGAAAACTTAAAGGACAACTGAAGCGAGAAGTCTATGGGGCTGCCATATTTATTTCCTTATAAGCAATACCAGTTGCCTGGCAGTCCTGCTGATCCACTGCCTCCAATACTTTTTGCCATAGACCCTAGACAAGAATGCAGCAGATCAGGTGTTTTTGACATTATTGTGAGATCTAACAAGATTAGCTGCATGCTCGTTTCTGGTGTGATTCAGATACTCCTGCAGCCAAATAGATCAGCAGGACTGCCAGGTAACTGATATTGTTTAAGAGGAAATACATATGGCAGAATCCATAGTCTCATTACATTTGTCATTAAAGAGGAAACGTGAATTGAATCAGGCCCAGTATGTCTAATTCTAACATACCTTTGATGGGCATGGCTTACTCTGTCTAAATGACAATCTAATGCACAAGATAACCTAGTAAAGTTAACGGTTTTATAATTTGTGACATGATCGCATAACTATAAAATAGTTATCATTATAAAGTGAAAAAGCAAGTGTTTTTTCTTTACCTGTTGATTTTCTGAGATGAGAGAAAATGTAGGTTTATGCCATTGAAATCAGCATTTATGACAAAAAGATAGAACATCTAGATGTGGAGGGTATGCTTTTTGAAAGGGTGATTATATATGTGAACAATAGCAGTGAAGGTGCATTAAATGCTTTATTGTCAGTGAAGGGTGAAGGATCATTCTGACATTTAACCTTACATATAAATAAATGAATCAAAAAGGTAACCAAGGATTCCTTTTGGACAATGAGAGCCTTCGGCAAATCAAACACAATGTTCTGCACTTAAATGATGTGTTTGCAACTGCAGAATTGCTCAAGGTAAATGTAAAAAGCACACTTCAAAGTATATTTAGCACATTCTCCCTGCATGTGCAGCATCCTTCGAACAACAAAAAGCTATGCAGTACTTTTAAATACAAATTCCAGGATTTCTTAATAAAAAATATTGGGGACAAGTTGGTCTCAAACTATCCTACTGCTAAAGATCTCTGCTTGGCAGATGGGAGACAAATCGTCTTATGAACTCTATGTTATTAATTCAGCTGTTACCATTTTATCTGATGGTTTGGCACTGGCTGTATTCATTCTATAAGAATGTTTTCACATGTCCTTTATTGCTGTTAATATGCTACATTTAAGGTATAAGGGTAACATTAAATTTGATGAGAATTAATTTGAAGAAGAAATGACATCCAGCAGCAACCTGAAGAAATCAGTGGTTAGTTTGTATTTTCATTCTCTGCAACTTCACTGCTGAAATCAAGGTACAATTTGGGCACTGTAAGTACCCAAGGGAAAAATCACCTACTGCCAAGACTACCACTTATAATGTATTGGAGATGAAGACCTTTACAGTTGGGTTCCGGACAGTCAGTACTTCCACTATCTCCAATGGTTCTGGCTTTCCCTCATTAAACTTTGTACATACATGCTAATATTGCATGCAGAGTTTAATGGTAGTAAATGGCAGTCCACAACACGAGATGACCATTTACAAAACTGTAAGTAAACAGCTACACACCTCTACTGATATCAGTACTTGGGAACTACGTGTGGAACCATCTGGTGACCAAACCGTAAAATACACCCAAATGCATAATTATACACTTATCTAATACTTTTTGATTCTTTTTTAACCTCGTCCACCCCTTCCCCATAGTTACCAAAATACATTTGTAACACCCCCCCCCCCCCCCCCAAAAAAAAAAAAAATTAAAAGCAAAAAACTATATAGTTACCTTAGGGACTTTTTTTTAATATGTATAAAGGGCTTGAAATTATTGTTATATTATTGTTAATATGTTATAGCATAAAAAAATAAAGGGGAAAAATACACCTTTATTTCAGAATATAATATAATTGCTATACATTGTACTAGGGACACAATTTAGCCGGGACAAATGGGCACATAAATTGTGTCTGTTTTATCTACAATAGCACATTTTATTTTTAAACTACAACGGCTGAAACCTGAAACATGATGAATTTTTGCAATTTTTTTCTTCTTCCCTGTAAAATGCATACAAAAAAAAGTATTCATTTAAAAAAGTACTGCCCAGAGAAAACCGACAAAAACAAATAATGTATACATCATTTCAGTGTGAGAAGTAGCAATAAAGTTATTGGCAAACAAATGGGAGAAGCGTGATTGAAAATTGCTCTGGTTTTAAAGGAGAAAAAACCTGTGGTTTGGAAGTGGTTAACAAAGACAAGGGTAGTGATCATACTGACTGCAGAAAAAAAAGCACATACAAATGAGCATTAAATTATACATAATAGCATTTTTAAACCTGCGCATTATATGCATTTTTAGCATGGGAAATAGTGCATTTTTCCTTGAACTATGAATGCTATATAATACAATACAATACAATAACATTTCTATAGCGCTTTTCTCCCATAGGACTCAAAGCGCTTAGGCTCTCTCAGATTCAGTAATTAGTAGGATGAAGTATTCACACAACAAAAGTTATATTTCTGCAAATGCCAGACTGAACAGGTGGGTTTTCAGTCTGGATTTAAACACGTCCAGGGATGGGGCTGTCCTGATCTGTTGAGGTAAGGAGTTCCAAAACGTAGGGGCAGCATGACAGAAGGCTCTGGGACCAACAGTTTCCAAGTGGACTCTGGGTATGACTAGATTATTAGAACCTGTGGATCTGAGAATGTGGGGATTGCTACGCAGCTGTAACATATCTTTCATGTATCCAGGGCCTAGATTATTCAGGGATTTAAATGTCAGTAGGCCGATCTTGAATAGGACCCTCCATTCTATAGGTAGCCAGTGAAGGGAATGCAGGACTGGCGTTATGTGGCAGTGACGGGGTTGGTTGGTTAGCAGTCTGGCAGCAGTATTCTGTATCAGCTGTAGGCGGTACAAGGCCTTTTTTGGAAGGCCAGTGTAGAGAGCATTGCAGTAGTCCAGTCGGGATGTGATGAAGGCGTGGACTAAGGTTGGCAGATCTTCTGGGGGTATGAGGTGCTTGATTTTTGCAATGTTCTTCAGGTGAAAATTGGATGATTTCACCACAGCAGAGATTTGAGTTCTGAAGTTTAAATCCCCATCAATTAGAACTCCCAGGCTACGCACATGATCAGAGCTGCGTAGATCCGTGCCTCCTATTCCCAGTGGTGAAGACTGCAAGTTAAGTTGTTTTGTTATCATGCTCTGCCCTCCAATCAGAAGGACTTCAGTTTTGTCTGCATTTAGTTTCAGCCAGTTGTCATTCATTCATTGCTGTAGTTCACGTAAGCAGGCGTTTATAGTTAGAGTTGGGTCTGTCACACCAGGCTTGAAGGAAAGATATAGTTGGGTGTCGTCTGCATAGCAGTGGTATGTCAGGCCATGTTTTTGGATTAGTTTTCCCAACGGTTGCCGAGTTTTTCCACTGTGCGGAACAGTTGGGCTGGTTTGTTAACTGTTATAAGATAATTTATTTTAATTTCGGGGCCTGAAGTCTTCCAAAAAAGCATTCAAGCCTTTCAACATTTTCAGTCAGTGTTTGCCAGACAGTCTTCTTGGAAGAAACATGGTTTCCTTTATCTTATACCAGGGCAGGGTATGCCTCGTTCTCCTGGACCCTTCATTCTTTCCTAGAAACACTAGGTTGCTGAAACTTGCCCTAGCATTTCCACTAAGAATTAGGGGATTTCCAGTGGCCATCTTGATGACTTCACTGCCCATATATGGGCATAGGCTGCTAGACACCTTCTGGTGAAGGGAGGATTCCAGCAGTTCCAAGACACAGCTCATCCTAATTGCAGCAAAAACTGTTGAATTGATAGTGGACTTCAGAACACACCCACCCACACTCAACTTATTCTCCACTGAAGGCACTGATGTCATCACCAGAGTACCAAGTGTTTGGTTCCTAGGCACCAGCATCACAAATGATCTAAGATGGGGAGATAACACCACCAAAGCCCAGCAAAGACGGTTCTTCCTGAGGCAACTGAAGAAGTTTGGAGCACCATGTGAACTAATGACCAGCTTCTACACTACCACAATCAAATCTATCCACTGCTCCTCCATGATCATCTGGTACACAGGCGCAAAAGCAAATGACAAACGGACTTCAAAAAAGTAGTAATTGCTGCAGAGAAGAAAATTGGGTCTCCCCTGCCACCACTGGACTTCCTTAACACCTCTAGACCAAGGGCCTGGGCCAACAAAATATCGAGTGACCACTCCCACCCTGGCAACCTCCTCCCATCAGACCATCGCTACAGAACCGTTCCCAAACTTTCCTTTTCCTGAATATTAGCCCCCTGCCCAGCAGAATCCCCTAGCCTCCCTCACCTTGGTATATTTGCTTACTGAACACCTGCCTCATTGCTCATACGTTTGCTACAATGTTCGTGTTCACCATCAAATAGCACTACCTGTTATTTTGCACTGTACCTTGGTAATGCCTTATTACCATTGTGCACCACTAATAATTCTGGATAAGATAACTGTTGTACTTCTTGAATAAAGCTGATTCTAATTCTGAGTTAGCAGCAAGAATGCAACTGGTGTGGACACTTGTCAGAAGGCTCTGCAATAAACAACTAAAGGATGTTAGCACAGAATTATTAATTAAAAGTCAGTATTTGTGTTGAATTTAGAATAATAAAATACCTTTTTTCTTTCTAGTGTCCTTTTTACTTAACCCACATCACTTGGAGAAGGCAATCCTCTGGGCCAGGGGTAGGGAACCTATGGCTCAGGAGCCAGATGTAGCTCTTTTGATGGCTGCATCTGGCTCACAGACAAATCAGTAGGGGTTGATCCACTAAGCTACGTTGCTCACGCAGCACAACTTAGTGTGGCAGCGCTAGTACAATTTTCAAAGTATGCCCGCTACTGCTGTAGCATGCACTACTAACTTACTCGCGCTCCCCCCAAAACTAACCGCTGTTCCAATTGTCCCACCCTGGACCCAATACTTTGTAGGAAAAAATCCCTGCACTTTGATTAGCCCAATAGGCTGCCTGTCACTTAACATCAGCAAAACCATAGAGCACCAGAACTCGCATTAATGGTAAAAATTATCATTGGTTAGCAACAGCATAACAATGTTATTAAAAATAATTCAGAGACTTATTGTACTTTATAAGTGTTGGTCTTAAAATGCACACATTCAGGCCCCATTCACACACTTTTGCCGGCGTTTTGCGGGAGTGATTTTTCCGTGATTTCACATGGAAAAATCAATGGACAGTGCAGCAATTTCTCTGCGATCGCGTTTAGCACTTCTATAGCACTGAAACGCGATCGCTGGGAAATCGCCTGAAAATGGTGCAGGCTACTCGTTTGCGTTTAGCGTTTTTGTGCGATTTGCGGCGATTACCGCAAATCGCCCAAGTAAGAACAGGCCCATAGGGTTTTATTACACTAGCTGTGAGGAAACGCGGAGGAGCCGCCGTCTCTCACAGTGAGGCGGCTGTTTCCGCGTTCAGCAGCGCGTCACAACGCGAAAAAACCGCCGCATGCCGCTTAGGCAGAGCGGCGGAATCCGCATCAGAGGCGGCCCCCGCACTAGATACATTGCATGACAGTACTGGTGTGGCTGGGACTGATAGTCCACCAAGATTCAGACTTACACGCGCGCGAGCACAGAGGCAGAGTTTAAATAGCTGTTAGAAGGGAGTCGGCTGACCAGCTGGGTCAGCTGACAAATTCCACTGCTCCCATTGGACCAGCAATTAGGGAGGTCCTGGAAAGGTCCTAGAGTATATATACTGCTGGTTGTTCACTTGCTCTTTGTCTGGCGTGCGATCACTTATGTGGAAGCACCCAGATCCGTAGTCAGATCTGCAAGTGTGCCGGGACCAGCTGGAGCTGTAATCCTACACTTAGCTAGATTCTGTTGATAGCTAAAGTACTAGTTTGATTGTATTTATTTGTTATGACTTTTGCCTGCCTTGACTACCCTTTTGAACTCTGATCTTGTACCTCGATATTTCTGATACTCTGTTGCCGAACCCCGGCTCGTTCCTTGACTCTGCTTCTGCCTCCCGATTTTGTACCCCGATATTTCTGATACCCCGTTGCTGAACCCTGCCTGTACTTTGACTCCGCCTTTGCCTCCTGATCTTGTACTTTATCTGTCCGTGTGTGTACGACCTGGCTTGTCCGACCTCGAGAACCGACCTTACTGTTAGAGGCGGTTCCTCGTTCTGTTAAGTGACCCTTCCGCCTGAGGGTTACTTTCAGTATATCCTTCCCGCTGGCAGCCTGACTCCTCCCGCCTTGGAGAGCTCAGGTTTGCGGAAGGAATCTGTGCAGCTCTCCTTACTGCACTGAGGCCTAGTCCTCAAAGTGTTACAGTTACACCAAACACTACACTCTACTCAAGTGAACAGAGGTTAGCTAGTATATCGGATTATCAGTGATACTGCAGATCACGTATAATCTGGTATACATCTGTATTTCCTGTGATACTGCAGATCACTGGTAATCAGATCCTCTCTGTGCTTCACCGATCGTTACAGAACGCCAGACCAAAAAATGCAAATGGACGCACACACTGACCATCTGGGCGCACTTGCCACTTCGGTGGAAAACATCAACCAAGTGCTGGGTAGCCACAAGACTATGATTGATGTCCTGTCAGGCTCTGTGCAAACCCTCCAGACGTCAGTTGATTCAGTGCGATCCTCTCCTAGTACTGACATACGTATGCCTGTACCTGATAAGTTTTCCGGCCACAAGTCTGACTTCCGGAATTTCAGGAGTAGAGTGTTGTCGTATTTCGAGTTGAGACCCCGATCCTCGGGGACTGAGACCCAACGGGTCATCTTTATTAAAACTTTGCTGACTGGGGACTCCCAGTCCTGGGCATACAACCTGCCTCCTACCAATATTGCCCTGACCTCGGTGGAGGAATTCTTTAAGGCCATGGCCATAATTTATGACGACCCTGACCTTGCCGCGTCCTCTGAGCGGAAGCTCAAACTTTTGCGGCAAGGCAGAGGCTCGGTCGAGGATTATGCGGCAGAGTTCCGTAGGTGGTCAGTCACCGCTAGATTCGATAACTTTGCTCTGATGGATTACTTCCTGTCTGGGTTGTCGGAGGAAGTCTCTGATCTAATGTTAACTGTACCCGAGCCCAAGACAGTCGATGAGGCCATATCATCGGCCATTCGAGTTGATCGTAGGTTACGCCATCAGAAGCAGGTTAGGGGTAGTCACCGCGTCAGGGTGACATCTTACGCGGCACCATCCGCTACACCCCTAGTAACACCTTCTCCGCCTGTCTCACCCTCTCCGGCCTTGCCTCCGCCCGAACCAATGCAGATTGGTCGTTCGAAGTTGACTCAGGTGGAGCGACGGCGGAGAATGACGGAACAGCTGTGCCTGTATTGCGCAGCAGCAGGGCATAGGGTGCGAAACTGCCCTAACAAGTCGGGAAACGACTTTGCCTAGGAGTAGTGGGGGGTGACACCCTAGGCACACAATTTTCACCCCTTAAAGAGAAAAAATTGCTTCTCCCCTGTACTATCACATGGGAGAATAAGTCCGTAGCCACTGAAGCGTTTGTTGATTCTGGCTCAGCGGCTAATTTTATGGATCTTGAATTTGCTCAGGAGTTGGGTATTCCCCTCACTCCAGTGAGTCCCCCCATTCAGGTCACGGCAGTAGACGATTCCCCTCTGCAACGGGATCGCCCACTGTCAAAGACCCCGGAGGTGAAGGTCGTCATAGGGGTACTGCATGGGGAGCAGTTACGATTTTTTGTGTTACGCATGTCTACCTCCACTATTATCCTAGGCATGCCGTGGCTGCAAATCCATTCTCTGCACATAGACTGGGCTACGGGTCAGGTAACCAGATGGTCCGATCATTGTCACCAACGGTGTTTAGGGAAGGTGACATTGGGTCGGACCAAGATTCTTGTGGAGGGGGTTCCCGAAGAGTATGCAGAGTTCTCTGATGTATTTTGTCCTAAGTCTGCTGATCAGTTACCCCCTCATCGCCCGTTCGATTGCCCCATTGATCTCCGTGCTGGTTGTATGCCCCCTAGGGGTCACCTGTATAACTTGTCCGGTCCAGAGAAGATAGCTATGCAGGAATACATTCGTGATAACTTAGCCAAGGGGTTCATCCGGCCCTCCCGGTTGCCTGCTGGGGCCGGTTTCTTTTTCGTTAAAAAGAAAGACGGGGGTCTCCGACCTTGTATTGATTATCGGGGCCTCAATAAGATCACGATAAAAAATCGCTATCCGTTACCCTTGATAGACGATTTATTTACGCAAGTCACAGCCGCAAAGATCTTCTCTAAATTGGATCTGAGGGGGGCATACAATCTAATCCGCATCAGAGAGGGTGATGAGTGGAAGACGGCCTTCAACACACCCGACGGGCATTACGAGCACCTAGTGATGCCCTTCGGGTTGTGCAATGCGCCAGCCGTCTTCCAAGAATTAATCAATGAGGTATTCCGGGAGGTTTTGAGTAGATTCGTGTTGGTATACCTCGATGACATACTAATTTATTCCAATAACCTCTCCGAACACAGGGTTCACGTAAAATTTGTCCTAAACAAATTAAGACAGAATAGGCTCTACGCGAAGGTGGAAAAGTGTATATTTGAAGTGACCACGGTCACGTTTCTGGGATACGTAATTTCCACCTCGGGCCTCTCAATGGATCCTGCCAAGGTCACAGCCGTGTTGGAGTGGCCACAGCCAGTTGGGTTGAAGGCCCTGCAGAGATTTTTGGGGTTCGCGAACTATTACAGGAGGTTCATTAAGGGATACTCCACTTTAGTTGCCCCCCTTACCAGTCTCACGAAAAAAGGGGCGGATACCAACCACTGGTCTCCTGAAGCCGTGGCGGCATTTGCTTTATTGAAAAAATTATTTTGCTCAGCACCAATTTTGAGGCATGTTGACACGTCCTTTCCCTTCATTGTGGAGGTTGATGCCTCAGAAGTTGGGGTGGGGGCGGTGCTGTCGCAACGGTCTGGGTTGCAGGGCAGATTACACCCATGTGCTTATTTTTCCCGCAGGTTTTCACCTGCAGAAAAAAATTATGATATAGGCAACCGGGAACTTCTGGCTATTAAATTGACATTTGAGGAGTGGCGCCACTGGTTAGAGGGGGCAGAACACACGATCACAGTTTACACCAACCATAAGAACTTGGAATACATCGAGGGGGCGAAGAGATTGAGTCCCCGTCAGGCCCTATGGTCTTTGTTTTTTACAAGGTTTAGATTTATAATCACGTACACCCCAGGCAGCAAAAACGTCAAGGCAGATGCCCTCTCCAGGTGTTTTGAACCAGAAACGGCACAGCCACCCGCTCCTGAGTCTATCATCCCGCGGGAACTAGTGTTAGCCGCAACAGAGACTTGGGAGGATTGGACGGAGGTTTTGGGTCCATTTCAGCAGGACGTTCCTGAGGGAAAACCCGAAGGGGTTATGTTTATCCCTTTGCCCTTTCGTTTACAAATCCTGCACCTCTTTCACGCCCATAAGAATGCTGGTCATCCTGGAGCTGCTAGAACGCAGGATCTGATTGCCAGGTGTGCTTGGTGGCCTTCTTTGGCAACAGATTGCAAAGAGTATGTCAGGGAGTGTGCGGTCTGTGCCAAGAGTAAACCCTCCCGGCTGGCATCTGTAGGTAAGCTGCAGCCTTTGCCCACCCCGAGTGAGCCATGGACCCACTTGTCCATGGATTTTGTGGGAGAATTGCCCAGGTCTGAAGGAATGTCGGTCATTTGGGTGGTAGTCGACCGTTTTAGCAAGATGGCCCATTTTGTGCCCCTGAAAGGACTCCCCTCGGCTCAGGAACTGGCCGAGTTGTTCATCATTCACGTCTTCCGGCTGCATGGCATTCCGGAAGACATTGTGTCGGATAGGGGAGTCCAATTTGTCTCTGGTTTCTGGAGGGCATTTTGCCGCCAAATGGGCATGAAGTTGTCTTTTTCGTCAGGTTACCACCCACAGACTAATGGGCAGACGGAACGTATCAATCAGTCTTTGGAACAATTCCTAAGATGTTACGTTGCGGAAGCACAGACTGACTGGGTAAAATTTTTGCCCTTCGCGGAATTTGCACAAAATAATTTGAAGAATTCCTCATCTGGGTTCTCTCCATTCCAGATTGTGACAGGGAGATCACCCAAATTTTCCCCTTTTCCAGTCGTGTCATCCCCATTTCCAGCACTGGAGGATTGGCAAAGATCACTTAGGGACAATTGGGGAATTGTTAAGGGGAATTTGCAGAAGGCGTTCCAGAGTCAGAAGGGTCAAGCAGACAAAAGACGATCCGTGGAATGGAAGTTTCAGCCAGGGGAGTTAGTCTGGGTGTCCACACGTCACTTGACCTTGAGCCTTCTACCAAACTGGGTCCCAGGTTTGTGGGTCCATTCCCAGTAACCAAAAGAATCAATAACGTGACTTACGCCATTGATCTTCCTGCCAGCATGCGGGGCGTAAGGTCGTTTCATGTGTCCCTACTCAAACCTGCGGTCCAGGTGGGTTCTGCTCCTCCTCCCCCTGTGTTGGTAGATGACCAACCTGAATATGAGGTGGAAAAGATTTTAGATTCACGTGTTGTGCAAAACTCAGTACAATATCTCGTACACTGGAAAGGGTACGGCATTGAGGAGAGGCAATGGGTACCAGGGACGCGCATGCATGCAGACAAATTAAGGAGAGAATTTCATGCCTCACATCCCGAGAAACCTGGTGGGAGTTGTCCGGAGTCCACTCCTCGGGGGGGGGGGGGGGGGGTACTGTGAGGAAACGCGGAGGAGCCGCCGTCTCTCACAGTGAAGCGGCTGTTTCCGCGTTCAGCAGCGCGTCACAACGCGAAAAAAACGCCGCATGCCGCTTAGGCAGAGCGGCGGAATCCGCATCAGAGGCGGCCCCCGCACTAGATACATTGCATGACAGTACTGGTGTGGCTGGGACTGATAGTCCACCAAGATTCAGACTTACACGCGCGCGAGCACAGAGGCAGAGTTTAAATAGCTGTTAGAAGGGAGTCGGCTGACCAGCTGGGTCAGCTGACAAATTCCACTGCTCCCATTGGACCAGCAATTAGGGAGGTCCTGGAAAGGTCCTAGAGTATATATACTGCTGGTTGTTCACTTGCTCTTTGTCTGGCGTGCGATCACTTATGTGGAAGCACCCAGATCCGTAGTCAGATCCGCAAGTGTGCCGGGACCAGCTGGAGCTGTAATCCTACACTTAGGCCTCGATTCATAAAAGTGCCTGCGAGCGGGGAAAGTCGAGCGGGGAAACACCGCTGTCGGTATTTCCGCCTTCAGGGTGGTAATTCATAAAAATGTTGCCTGTTGTGACAGGCGTGCGGAGATACTCCGCTGTAGGCAGGCGTTAGGCTGTCGGGAGACATGCGGAAGCCGGAGAAGCAGGCGGAATCCCTCCGTGCGGTGTTCTCTCTGCAGCTGCTTGGGAGGTCTGTCCCATTCACTGCAACGGATTCCGCACGCTTCTCGCCACATCAGAGGTAGCGGTAATACCCGTCCGCATACCGCTACCTCTAATTTTTATGAATTGACCACTTGTTACTTTTGCTGTGATAATCACCGCGCAAGGCGGTGATTTATCACTTTGCTCGCGAATGTCGGCTTTTCATGCGGAAAAGCGTTTATGAATACAGATCTTGCTGTGTGGTCGGTAAAGTGTGCCGTTTTCTGCATTCCCGCATGCGGGAATGCTTTATGAATCGAGGCCTTAGCTAGATTCTGTTGATAGCTAAAGTACTAGTTTGATTGTATTTATTTGTTATGACTTTTGCCTGCCTTGACTACCCTTTTGAAATCTGATCTTGTACCTCGATATTTCTGATACTCTGTTGCCGAACCCCGGCTCGTTCCTTGACTCTGCTTCTGCCTCCCGATTTTGTACCCCGATATTTCTGATACCCCGTTGCTGAACCCTGCCTGTACTTTGACTCCGCCTTTGCCTCCTGATCTTGTACTTTATCTGTCCGTGTGTGTACGACCTGGCTTGTCCGACCTCGAGAACCGACCTTACTGTTAGAGGCGGTTCCTCGTTCTGTTAAGTGACCCTTCCGCCTGAGGGTTACTTTCAGTATATCCTTCCCGCTGGCAGCCTGACTCCTCCCGCCTTGGAGAGCTCAGGTTTGCGGAAGGAATCTGTGCAGCTTTCCTTACTGCACTGAGGCCTAGTCCTCAAAGTGTTACAGTTACACCAAACACTACACTCTACTCAAGTGAACAGAGGTTAGCTAGTATATCGGATTATCAGTGATACTGCAGATCACGTATAATCTGGTATACATCTGTATTTCCTGTGATACTGCAGATCACTGGTAATCAGATCCTCTCTGTGCTTCACCGATCGTTACACTAGCGCTTTCAAAAGCACTAGTGTTTGAGCGTTTTGCCAAAATCGCCAGCAAAACGCTCAAGTGTGAATGGGCCCTTACTTGTATTTAGTTTGAAACATATTGTATATATCCCTCTCACGGAATAACATTTTAAAATATGTGGTTCATGGCTCTCTCAGCCATAAAGGTTCCTGACCCCTGATCTACGGGCCCCCAGATTCCACCATAAGCTGTAGTAGCCATAAGTGTGTAGTTTTTAAACCACTCCTTGGCGTGTGTGTGTGTGTGTGTGTGTGTGTGTGTGTGTGTGTGTGTGTGTGTGTGTGTGTGTGTGTGTGTGTGTTACAAACCTGAACGGAGGAACAGGTGATGACCACAGTGTGCATCAATACAGACACTTAAACAATGAATAATGTGCAATAATGGTTTATTGTGACCGGATTGTGAAAACAGATAAATGCAAATCAGATGCAAATACTTGCAAAACACACATATACAGAGCAGATGTGACCAGGTGCACAATACACTATATACAGAGCAATCACCATACATATGCATGTGCAAACCCCAAATACCCTATCTATGTATTCTAGCTAACTAATATATAAATATGTACACGAAAATATATACAGGAGTAATATACAACAATCGCGGTACAAAAGGGAGCAGGCAGAAATCACAGTCAAACGTAATGCAAGTCAGGCAACAAACCAATCGAAGTACAGAGGAGCAGGCAGGAATCAGAGTCAGACAAAGTATACAGGGTTCAGCAACAGAAAGGCAAATATACAGTATACTCAGGGCAAGGAACAGGTTGTCCAGAAGCTCAAGGCTGCAAAGAACCGCTAAGCTCTGGCAACCAGCAGGAGGAAAAGGCAGTTCTTAAATAGTCCAGGTAAGAAACAAGATACATGCGGAACATCAGGGCTGCTCACAGTCCACAGAGCCCTCTGCTGGTGGAGGGCAGAACTCCAGGGCTGCTGCATGTCCATAAAGCCCTCTGCTGGTGGCACAGTGAAAAGTCCAAGGCAGTCCAAATGAACACCGCCACCAGCAGGCAGGAGTAGAGCAGCACATAGTTCCTAACAGTGTGTGTGTGTATGTGTAATCAAATGTTCCTAGCTCAATTGCAGGCATTTGTAGGCATTCTCATGTCATAGCGACCTCTTAGAAATTAAATGTCCATGTCTCCTCCCTTCCACGTGTGACCATGTTCTAGCCTCTGTTCTTAGAGTACTTGGTAGATAACTATTCATTTTTATTTCTAATTTCAGAATTTTTTAACAATACCTTCATGTCCATGCTTTATAATACAGAAAGCAATGAAGACAGAATAATCAGAAAAAAAAACCTATTTGATGATAGAACTGCCATACATTTTTAGATTTCTTTGACAGTCAAAAGTACCAATTGTGATTGTCTATCATGTGTTTTGTCCAGATGGAGCTCAAAGGATAAGAGTTCATGAAACGGTGTGCAAGGTAATGAGGAAGGAAATCACATGAGATTTTCTTTTAGAATAAAACATTCACATTTAACGTGAAAATAATGGGAGTTAAATTCGCCCTGTGTATGAAATCCATGCTCTCCATGTGCATGTACCATATTTTCCAGCTAATTGCAAAATAATGAAAAGCTTCAGCACTTGATACACAGGGCACTCTTAGCAAGGTTAGTAGCAGACAGCTGATTTATTGGAAAAGCAGAGTCTCCCTCTAGTCAATATTATACTGCTAGTCCCAGAGATGCGTTGCTGGATTCATGTATTTAAATCAATAACAGATGTTAATACAAAATGAGAGAACTGAAGTGAAGATCAGGTACTGATAAATGTATCATATGTAATCTGTCTATTGCAAAAAACATAAAAGGTAGTCTCCTCTAACTTCAATTAGCTTTTCATTTCCATGCTAAAGACGGTGCTGTTCTTCTAAATTTGCTATTACCACTAATACACTTGGGCTATTTGCAGAGCCAAATTAGCACATGAAATCCCAACAGACTCAGGATGTAAACACAACTGAAGTACACAGAAACAAATCCGTGGCACAAGCAAAGAACATGACTTGGCAGGACAGCTATAGAAGCATTGCAATTTAAAGCATATGTGCATTTTTACAAAAGGAATAGTCAAACTATCTACAGAATTTACATTCAACAAAACAAGAAAAGTTGGTAAATAATGCCTGGCGTTTACGGCTAGGTTCACAGTGGGACATTGCGGTGCGACTTTATGGGGACATCTTAATGCAGAAAGTCGCACTGCAATAGTAAGTCTATGGAACGATCACAGTGCATGCAGTGCATTGGGATCCTACGCACTACAGTATCCCAATGCACTGCATGCAGTGTGTTACTGCATAACATGTGCCTTAACCTCTTGAGGACTGCAGGGCTAAACCCCCCTAGTGACCAGGCAATTTTTAGTTTGAAAGGCCACTGCAGCTTTAAGGCCAAGCTGCAGGGCCGCACAACATAGCACACGAGTGATTCCCCCCCCCTTTTCTCTCCACCAACAGAGCTCTCTGTTGGTGGGGTCTGATCGCTCCCCCCATGTTTATTTTCTTTTTAATAAATATTTGTGTTGCCGCTTTTTTTTTTAAAAAAACCTCTTCCTTTAAATCCCTTCCCTCCCTCGCTCCCTCCCTCCCCACAGCCGGCCAATTACGGCGATCAGCTGTCATAGGCTTCTGCCTATGAGAGCCGATCGCTCTCTTGTCCCCCAGAGGGACAGCCGTGTCACACGGCTGTCCCCAGTGCAGCGCTGCTGCTCATCGCAGCGCTGCACAGAGTAAATAGACGGCGATCACGCCGTCTAACAGTCTCACGAGCGGCAATAGCCACTCGGAGACTGAAGGCGGGGCGGAGCTCCGCCCCCCAAGCAGGAGATGCGCGCGCAGCCTGCACGCGATCTCCTGCAAAACAGAGCCCCAGGACTTTACGCCAATTGGCGTTAGGCGGTCCTGGGGCTGCCGCCGCGGCCACGCCTACCGGCGTGACGTTGCCGGCAAGAGGTTAACAGAGACAGTGAAACATTATTTTCAATGCTTCACTGTATGCTTTCTAAAGGTCACAATGTTCCATTGCATTGCATTCCTGTTATACAGGGAACACAGCACAACGCCCAACTGTGAAACTAGCCGGTGTGCACTGTGGCTTACCACTGTGTACTGGTGCTTGAGCATCTTGTTTTTTTAGACATTTTTTTTCAATTACTTTGACTTCAGAGCTGATGTTTCTGAGCAACATCTCATATCTCTCACAGAGACTTAAGGGCTATCTTGGTCTCTGCAGTTCATTTGCCAGAAATATATTTACGCTAGCATGTTTATATGGTTGGACAGTTTTGGGACTTCAAGAGACTTAGCAGCAAAAGAGATGAATTTCTCATGAATAAAGCAGCTATAGCAGCTAAGGTATATGAGGAAAATTGTTTGCAAAGGTATCTTGAAAAATAACTCTTTTTGCAGTAATCCTGAAAAGAAAAATGCTAAGCATGCAGTTGTGTTGCAAAAAACTATGTGGAGCCAGATGGCCTTAGGCCCTATGCATTCATTAATTACTAGTGACCTTAGCCCATTTAATAACGGGCTCTAGATCTGTCACCGCTACCATGCATGGGCGTGTCCACCCTGGCTGTCCTGCTCCTGTCCCAACAACGGCTGTCCCTGCGGCACATGCGCAGTAGCGCAAACACAGGGACACACACACGGACATGGGACGCAGAGACACTTAGGGTTTATTAGGTAGGATTGACCAGTGATAACTAGTCAAGTTTAAATTTTAGCAGCCAGGAAACATGCAATTTCTAATCATGACAAATTCACTTTAACCTATAGCCGATCGGCATAAGGTTCTGTGGGCTTGTTTTACATGACATTGCGCGCGTATCTTTGCTTCAATGATGGAGCTCCACTCCATCATCAGCCTCCCAGCGGCGATCACTGCTAGAAGACTGATAGATGGCGAAACCACTGTCTAATTAGTCTGTACAGCGCTTCGATCCACGGCAGCGCTGTACTGGAGGGAGACGTGATCCGCTGTCATAGGCTGACAGCCGATCACACTGGCTGTGGGAGGGAGAAGGGGGGGGGGGAATTAGGAAAATAAAAAAATAGGTCTGTTTATCACAAAAAAACCCAATAAATATTTATAAAAAAAGAAGCAAACATCCCAGGAGGGATCAGAGCCCACCAACAGAGAGCTCTGTTGGTGGGCAGAAAAGGGGTGGGGGGGAGGGGATCACTTGTGTGCTGAGTTGTACCGCCCTGCAGCAAGGCCTTAAAGCTGCAGTGGTCTATTTTGTAAAAAATGGCCTGGTCTTTAGGGGGTTTAAGGAAGTCTCCCCTAACTTCAATTGCACATTAAATGCCCCTGCTGCAAGAGAAATCTGATCAAGTTAGTTTCTCATCATTTTAATACTTTATTATGCCTTTACAATGCTCCTTTAACTACTTGAAGACCACAGGGTCCTCAAGTAGTTAAAGGAGCATTGTAAAGGCATAATAAAGTATTAAAATGATGAGAAACAAACTTGATCAGATTTCTCTTGCAACAGGGGCATTTAATGTGCCATTTCAAATTTGACACGCTCGAAGATATACTTTTGTATGCTTACTACTTTCCAGTGTAAAATGCTGATTGACAGTAGAGCTTCCATAGGATAGAATAAAGGATGTTCTTTTTGTATCATGGGAGATTCAGACTTGCTCAACTGTGGCAGTTAAAATGTTCATTTTCTGGTCTGTAGATCACTAACCAGGACTTGGCTAGTCTACACTTCTGTAATTGTTTCCATTTAGCATACTGACACTGTTCCCCACAAAAGTCTGGTGCAAAAGTTGAGGATGCAAGGACTGGGGAAGAGTCTGTGTGCATGGATAGGGAACTGACTAATGGACAGAAAACAAAGAGTTGTGGTCAATGGATCGCACTCAAAATGGGAGACTGTTAGCAGTGGGGTACCACAGGGGTCTGTACTGGGTCCAGTGCTCTTCAATTTATTTATTAATGACCTAGTAGATGCAGTAGTGAGCAATGTTGCTATTTTTGCAGATGATACAAAATTGTGCAGAATCATCAACTCTCAGGAAGATAGTGTCGTATTGCAACAGGATCTGGATAGGATGGCTATATGGGCACATACATCATGGCAGATGAAATTCAATGTTGAAAAATGTAAAGTCATGCATTCTGGACGTACTAATGGTCTAGCACCATACAAAATAAATGGGATACAGTTGGGGACATCAAACTTGGAGAAGGACTTAGGACTAGAGTACTCATCGACAACAAGTTAAATAATCGTACTCAATGCCAAGCAGCTGCAGCTAAACAAAATTTTGGGATGCATTAAAAGGGAAATAAAAACTCGAGATGCTAACATAATATTGCCCCTATTTAACTCTCTAGTAAGGCCACATCTGGAATATGGAATTCAGTTCTGGGCACCACATTACAAAAAAGATATTGCAGTTTTAGAGCAGGTGCAGAGACGAGCAACAAAATTGATACGTGGGATGGAAGGTCTCACTTACCAAGAAAGGTTAGATAAACTGGGTTTATTTAGTCTAGAGAAAAGACGCCTTAGAGGGGATCTAATTAACATGCATAAATACATCAGAGGGCAATATAATAGCTTGCCAGATGAGCTTTTTGTCCCTAGGCCTTCTCAAAGGACTAGAGGACATGATCAGCGCATGGAGGAAAAACGTTTTAGCCATTTATTTAGGAAAGGGTACTCTACAGTAAGAGTGATTAAGATGTGGAATGCATTGCCACAGGAAGTCATTATGGCAAACTCTATACCTGCATTTAAAGGGGGCTTAGATGCTTTCCTTGCGTTGAAAGACATCCATGGCTACAATTACTAGGTAATGCCTAATGATGTTGATCCAGGGATTTTATCTGATTGCCATCTGGAGTCGGGAAGGAATTTTTCCCTTTAGGGGCTAATTGGACCATGCCTTGTAAGGGTTTTTTCGCCTTCCTCTGGATCAACAGGGATATGTGAGGGAGCAGGCTGGTGTTGTACTTTATACTGGTTGAACTCGATGGACGTATATCTTTTTTCAACCAAAATAACTATGTAACTATGTAACTATGTAACAACAAATTATATCATGTGAATATTTAAAGTGAACACGAAGCAACATCAGACATGATGAGATAAACATATACACATATGGTACTACCCCTACTGAGAACTTATGTGAAGCCCTTTTTGTTTTCCAGTACAATAAGAGTTCAAAAACTTGAGTTATCTATGCAAAAGAGCTTCTCTGAGCTTGTGGACAGCTTCTCAAATTTTACAATCCGCCATTTTCGACACCCTGGCCACATTTATAAAATGTATGTAAGGGACGACCATTATCATCTGGGAGAGGGAAATGTGACTGAGCAAATATTGAATAGCATTCCCATTCAGGATGTTTGAGGGAGGTGTGCCAGGGGTCTAGAGAATAAGAAAGGAAGTTGTATGGCCACTGGCATCAAACATTGAGCAGTACAGGTCATTTGGCTGTGCTACATATTTGAAATATGTACAGTATTTACTGACTGTTTAACTTTTATTAAGCTATTGGGCAAGTGCATGAGCAGGTAAAAAAAAAGGCAGTATTCACCCTGTGCACGTTGCATAACATACATGGCATACTGTGTGTGAACTGCAATGGACGCTGTGCGCATTATAACATACATATTCATTAAAATCCTGCATGCAGTGAGTTACAATAATGTATTATATTACAATACAAAGATATTAACAGCCAAAGAATTGTATAGGCAGTGAATTCACATGCAGAATTGTTGTGCAGTGCAATAGACATAGTGCGAATGGACCCTAATAGGTACATTTGTATATGCTACCAACACAATAGAGCCCTTTACTCTTCAAAAAGCACACTGGCCCTACTCACCTGACTAATACTTTGCTGACTGAAGTACGCATCAGAGAGTGATGATCTATGCATCAACTAATATACCAAACAGAAGCTGGAGTGCTGTGTAAAATGTCAATAAAAACTGAATGTGATCATTTGAAATCGGTTCAAGCCTATGTTAAATTGTAAATAGTAGAAAAAGGCAAAATATCAAATGGAGAATCTGAGATATGTTGCGGTTTTACAGCATATGCTCACATTTACTCATTCGATGCCAGAGACAAGTTTCAAAAACTGGGGACAAAGAGAATTACAGTCTGGAATAGGTTTTTATGCTTAAAAAGTCATTAAGGCTCGGTAATTCAGTAATAGGCCAAGGATGGGAACTGGAGTTCTACTGCACGCTGTGAGGCTCCCTGCACACTGCAAATCCGTTTTGCGATTCCAATTTGCAATTCCGGTTTTTGCCTGAATGCAATCAACAGAAAAACGGAGGAAAAAATGCAGCATGCAGTAACGATTACAAATCGGAATCGCATGCAGTGTGCAGGGAGCCTTAAACTCTGTGCATGCAAATGGTACAATTCCTAGGAACAGATTTAATATTACCACTCAAAACAGAAGGTAAAAAGATGCCACTGGCATCCAACACAGACTCACTCCGGATTACCAAGCTCCACTGTGCGCACAGCAATAAAGCAATCCAATTGAACAAGAGTAGCAAAGAGGTGGGCACTGATGGGTTAATGAAATTAACCCTAACATTACTAATGAAATTAGAGCTAATATTACTGCTTGATTCCCAGGGAAGCAGCTGAGATCAGCCACTCTTGTTTAATAGATTTAGAAAGGCATTCCCATACACCGTTTACTAAAGCTAACATAAAGACACTTTACTGAATATAACAATGAATACATTTCTTATTTTTTACAATATTAATGTATAAATGATTTTGTCTGTGTTTGTCCATTGTAAAAACTTTCCCCACCCGGATTTACATTCTGAAATGTATCACCAGTGGCAACATCTTTACTGCATCGCTGCAGAATGTTTGTTTACTGTGTTTCGAAGCCTGTAGAAATAATACCTGGGCCCATATGCAATTAACTTTTTTCACCTGAGTTATCTCCTAGGAGATAATTTACATATTCTCTTTAAACTAACTTTTCAACATTTTACAATTAAAAAAGTATCCAAAAATTGGTGAAAAGGTACTATCAAATTTATTTTGAGTGTTTTCTTGCTTGCTGGTGGCTTAATATGCATTTTATGACATCTGGAAGGAGAATTCCTCATAGTTAAAAAGCCTATGCTAATCATCACTGTGAGGGCATGGTTACCACCCACTATATATAAGCATTATATACTGTAGATACAGGAAGCGTTTCTGATGCTGAAACCAGGATAATTACCATAAAAGTGGGTATCCTGAATAATTTACTACATTCTACTATTTGCCATTGCAGTTCCTTTTTAAAGTGTTTGGTGTATTGTGCCTATAGTGGTAGATACACCCTTGAGAAAAAAAGCAAATGGCCATTACCTTTTACCCATGTAATCATGTTTACGTTGGCAAGAACTGAATATTGATTCTTAGTCAAAAGTTTATGTTCTATGCATCTCAGATAATAACAGTCCATTGTTTTTCTGTTTTTTTATTGGGCATTTGTATCTGTAATCTTCTCACAAGAAACTGACTTGGCAAAGTGGAGACCTTCTCTCTTGTTATTTTCCTTATCAAAATAAGCTTGTGAACAATATTGGATTTTTATATTGCTTATGACTGGTTTTATGATCAAACAAGAAACAACAAATACAATCAGCACTTAGATGTGATACTTCAACCAAAGAAAAGACACAATTAAAGTATTCATACATCTTCAGCTCTACTCTATAAATAGTAAGATGGGGTGAATGAGGCAATCTTCATATTATTTCCTCTGTGAAGTTCGGAAACACCATCATTTAAAATTTAAAAGTAAAAAATACCAAATAATTGCTATTCACTTCTTGAGTTCTGTTATATTATGTACTGGTCTGGCACCAAAATAGCAGAAATGGTACATCATAAAGTTGTAAGCCACTGTGAGGCTATGTGCACAGTATAGTTATAGTTAATATAGTTAACCATGTTCAAGGTTCTTCCACACTTGACAGGCAGTGTTTAGAATATGACATATTTATAGATCTCAGCAAACAATACAGAAAGAGTATATCATCTAATAGCTGAACACATAGTTCCTAGTTCTCAAAAGTACAGGTGCCACAAACATACATACAGTGGTCTTAAATGTTCCAAACTCTTGAGGTCTAGGCACAGGTACCAATACTGTTGTTCGTAGGGATCAGGACTCAATTCCTCTGGCAACAGGCCAGCCACTTTACAGGCTAGCAACACATCTGTTGACAGTGCAGGGCACAATGTAGCAACTTCAAGCAGGGAAGGGGTGGGAAACAGGGGGCTTTGGCATTATTCAGATGTCACTGTTTCTAAGCAAGGCAGATCTATATGCCTGCACATCTTTACACATCTGTATTTCACTTTATCTCATGTCTACCACCCCCTACACACCTAAATAAACAAGATTGTTTTACTTATTCACAAAGGCATTTTGTTGGACAAAGCTTTTAAATATGCTGTCTGTTTCATGGTGGCTGTGATCTTGTTTTCTACAAACTCATGGTTCTAAGTAACATTTGACACTTGCTTCAAACACTTAAGGGCTATTTCTGCCTTTAAATGCACATAAAGGGGACAGCGGTTTACACTGTACAAGCTCATGAAAATCAAACAGTCAGCCTTGACTGAATCACAGCTCTTTACTGTAAAGTTGTCATCTTCTAAAAACAACTAGGATGTAATCAAAGTTTTGAAGCATGTAGGAGAGGGAAGCCTTTCATTACTTTTGTTAATAAATATGCATTTTAAGTTGAGGTGCACTTTAAAATGTGTACATAACTTTGGGTCAGTCAATCCATGAATATATAAGATGTTAAACTTGCATCACTAATGATACATGTGTATGCGAGGTGTTTGTAAACTCAGAGGGTTTTATTTCTGTATCATACCAGAATTGAAGTGGAACTATCATAGTAGTGGCTGTGTGATGGACAGAATTCTTGTGATAGGATTGTTGTGATATCTTGCAGCTAGGACCAATTTATTCTTTAGTACAACAAGCTTAGTAAAGAAAAGAATTACAAGATTATGGCCAATCCATAAAAGGTGTTTATCAGTCTTTAACCACAAGAATGGATATAATCAATAGTTATTGAACTAGACTAACATGCTAAACTCTCAAAGCTGCATTATCTCAATTGGCTGAAGTCTCTATGGGTTTGCTAAATTACTTGATCTAGGTAATTAAAATTAAAGGACAGTATAGAGTCCATAAAAATGTGTTAAAGTAAACGCATGAAGATTCAATTAACAAGTATTAACCATTAACAAATTCAGTAACAATAATATCAGACTCAATAATGATTTTGTTGAGAAAATAGAGATGTGTGTTAATTGTGGGGGAAATGCACTTGCAACAATTTACTTAATAATTTGCCATAATGAATTCAGTTAAAACAAGTAATTAAATGCAAAGAGATAGTGAAATGCTGTAACTTGCGATTCTTCAGACAACAGGTATTGTCCCAATGACAAATGCAAATCAGAAATAGCTGCATCTCTGGCAAAAACAGGAAATTGTTCTCACTGTACAATTTTTGAATTGCTTATCACGACAAATTAAAGCATTCATATATTATTTAATATAATATATTTCACATTTACCAACTAAATGCTGAAGGAAAGATGCTTGACCGTTTTCTCTTGGTAATTATCAGTACTAACAAACTAGTACTTGTTGGTGGGGATGCGTGATAGAAGACTCAGCAACTACAATAAAATAAAAATGGTCATTGGAGGGGGGAAGTGCTTCAGTGGCATGTGGTATGATGCGTAAGACAGAATTTATTGATTAACTACCTAATTAAGAAAAATATTTGTATATATTTGAACTGTGTGTAGTAATTTATGTCACATGTGCAATTTGAAATGAACACAGGACGCGAACACGTGAACAAGCGCCAGTCAGGCGTGAAACGGCGTTGTGCAGTCCCCTCACCCTTGTCACCCACACCCCGGCACACCTCAGCACAGTTACCTGCAACAGGTTTGATACATCTAAGACTGTGTATATGCATGTATCATGTTTGGCATGAAGATATATTAAACAAGAAAGCGGATCAAGGTTACAGTTGCCCGGCTTGCTTTGATGTACCGGTTGCACGTCCTTTTGCTTTTGTCTATATGCTGCCACATAGTGCTTGGAGGTGAAGACTGTGCCTTGTGAAGAGATTTATGCAGGCTGCCTTTTTGTCCCCCCTCAAGAATCAATACTGAGTGCCGAGTGGTGTGTGTTGCTGCAGTGTACTGCAATTTGAAATGTGTAAAGGCTGTGTATGTGCATGTGTAAATGTATACTTCAGTATATGTATGTATGTATGTATGTATGTATGTATGTATGTATGTATGTATGTATGTATGTATATATATATATATATATATATATATATATATATATATATATATATATATTTTTTTTTTTTTTTAAGTATTTATATAGCACCTACATATTATGCAGTGCTGTACAGAGTAAATCTTCTTGTCACTAACTGCCCCTCAGATGGGCTCACAATCTAGTCCCTACCATAGTCATATGTCTATGTATGTATAATGTAGTGCATGTATCAGTCTAGGGCCAATTTAAGGGGAAGCCAATAATCTTATTTGTATGTTTTTGGGATGTGGGAGGAAACTGGAGTGCCCGGAGGAAACCCACACAGATACGGGGAGAAAATACAAACTCCTTGCAAAGTACTGATTACAATAAATATAGTGTAAGTGCCTTTGTAAATGGTGTGTAAAAAATTGAAAAGTAGTGTGTACAATATTACACTTTACACAATATAAATATGTGTAAAAAAATAAACAGAACTTAGTTTTCAGTAAATGATAACAGTGGAATACTTATGGTTATCATTCCTCATGCCACATGTTGGCCAGAGAAACTATGTGGTGTAAGGCTTTAATTAATTAGTGTGATATATGTGGCATGTGGCAAAATGGCATGCAGGTGAGGAGTAAATGTGAATTCAAAGATGGAGCAAATCAGAAAGTCAATCAGAATTATGGTGAGTGTGGAGGGACTGAAATATTGGGAAGAAATGCATTGGTGCTGGTCAAGATGTATGGTCAGGGTTCCTAAACAACAATAGAGGGCAGACAGCCTAGCTCACAAAAACAATGGTAATGGAAGCATACTCACATACAGTATGGGAGAAATGGCACTTAAAATAAATCTGAAGAGAGAGGTATATGGAGGCTCCCATATTTTTTTCCTTTTAAACAATACCAGTTGCTTGGCTGTCATGCTGATTGCCTTCATCTAGTACTATTAACCATAGACCCTAAATAAGCATGCAGGTCAGATGTTTCTGACAAAAACTGACAAGATTTGCTGCATGCTTGTTTCACGTGTTTGAATTAGACACTACTGATGCCAGAATGATCAGCATTTCAGGCAACTGGCATTGTTTAACAAATCAACAAATAGCACAATTGTAAAACATCAATGGGCATTGAGGGAGAGACACACGGCCGACAATCGTTTCACCCTCTTCTTTGGGGCCAACTTTGGCCCTGAAGAAGCAGAAGACAAAATGATCATTATCCTTGTGTCTTTTCACCCATGCACCTACCAGCACTTCACATTGGTATGTTTTACAGCTGTGCTATTTGTTGAATGTATATGCATAATCAGAAAATAAACCTAACAGTGCCTCCACTCTATGGTCCAATATACTGCAAGCTGTTAGACTGAGCACCTCAGATCAGCTAAACAAACAACCTACCACTAAAGGGGATGGAGTTGGAAAAATAGTGGGTTTTTTCATGATTTTTGCCTATAAAATGCATAGAAAATAAAGTAATTACTGAAAATACGTGTCACCCACAAAAAGCCTAGTTTGTGGCGAATAAAAAGACGTAGATCATTTAGGTGTGATAAGCAGTGATACGGTTGTGGCCAAATGCATGGTAGGAGTGCTGAAAGATGAAAATGGTTCTTGGTAGTAAAATAGCCTGTGGGGTGAAGTGGTTACCGTAAATTGTGTGCTGCCACTTTAAATGTGTCAACATTCATCAATTTACTTAGAAAAACATTTTTTAGTATGAGTACTCAAACTGAACTACTGCAATCACAAACATTTGAAAACAATTTGACAGGAGTTTAATGTAAATTTATAAAAGCTATGTTTATTTATTTTAATATGGGACAGGACTCCAACCTCAGTTGAGTTCTGAGCTTAATTCAATGTAAAGTATGAGAATTTTTGCCATTGCCCAAGCTAGACAGAGGTAGAAATTGTATTACATTTTGTGTCCAATATTTATCACAGAGATTTGAATGTGATCATTTTATTGATTGATTTGAAAATAATCACAAATTAAAGTAAAATGTTGCAAATGAGTCTGTTGATTACTAAAAAGGTGAGAAAAATATATTAAAAAAATGCAAGGTTTGCAACATTTTCAAGCACTCTCTCTTCCCTTTACAAACTGTATTAAATTCCAGCAGAAAAATAATTGCATTTAAGAGAAGGTGCCCATACATAGAACATTTTCAGGGAGTAAAGATAATGTTTAAAAATGATCGCATTGCCATCAAACAAGCTACACATGCGTGAAAATTTAAAAAAATAGATACATTCCATTACAACAACATTTTTTCCTGGCTAAACACATTACTTATTGAATATATCACATATGTTCAGAAATCCTGCACCTACCCCTACAAAAATATCATTATCCATTAATATTTTCTGAAAATTGAATCTTTTCCTTTGAAGTCTATCATTTTTGTTTATGTTTTCTACACACAGAAGAATATTGAAGGCAAATAAAAATGAATTGGATTGCTGCAAACAGAGGTGAGCAGGCAGTCTATCAGATCGGTGACACCATGGTTATTGTGTGACTCCTTTGAATCAGTTTTGAAACTGAGCTGCTTAAAGAAAACTGCTTGTGATTGCAGTAATGATCACCAGTTATTCCCATTGTGACTATATATTTTCCTGTCATATTTCAGCATCATAAAGGGCAGTGAACAGAGTTCTAGTAAATGACTGATGGCTGAAATGACTACACAATTTTATCGTCCCCTGCAATCAGTAGTGATGATATTTATTATGGTTTGTTGTTTTGCTGTGACACTACAGGAAGAAGTCCTAAAGAACAACACATTTTACCAATTTTCCTAATACAGCAACAATTTGCCATTGTCCAATTGTTTTTCTATTTCATTGAGACACACGAGACCAGCGCTCATGTCAAGCACTGAAGCTTAGTACTGTAGGGATTCTTATTTTCATCAACTATGCTTAACTTTAAAAAAAACATAACCTATTTTTTTAATTTGAATTATTCTGATGGAAGCATACATTTGTTTTTGTTTTTTGGTGACCCACCTTCACTTATTCTAATCTTGCAACATAAGGCACAGATTAGATTTTAATAAAGGCTCTCAGATATGTCAAATTTACTGTAAATAGGGATAAGTATGTGGTAGCTGTTGCATCATAGAGTCCTTCTTCCCAAACTCCTCTAAGCCATGTTGCCACTTGGTAGTTGCCATTCACCACTCCTTAGCCAAATACAGGAAGGGCATGGGTCAATCTGCCACTCAAACTGCCTTTCTTAGCGGGTCAAAGGAAGGGGGAGGACATGGTTGCCCAGGACCTCTTAGATAAGCCTTAAATATTGCTAGGATTAAAGTGTACCTGAGATGGGGCCACAGCAAAAAATATACATACCTTGGGCTTCCCTTCAGCCTAATCACTCCCACTCTTCTCCCCATTCACCCGTAACTGGCCCCGGAAAATTCTTCAGTTAGAGCAGGTGCAGTCCAACCAGGCACGTTCCATCATCTCGCTCCCATGGCTAGGAGCATTCTATGCCTGTGCAGTAGTACTGTGCAGGTGCAGAACACTTCTGGTGATGTTAAATGTGGGCAAACTGGGAGTCAGAAGAGGACCAATCAGGCCAGAGAGGCAGGAGGAAGCCCCAGATAAGTATATTTGTATGCTGTGTGACAATCTCAGGTTCCCTTTTAAAGGGAACATTTTCATATCTTGATTATATTGTTATTATTGTTTTTATGTGCATGTATAACATAAGGCCAAATAACATGGCTGCATTTAAAATGACCATTGTACTACTTGAACATTGTTTGCTGTGGCGAATGTGAAATATCTATACGGCTGTGGATGGCACTCTCTTTGGAAAAAGTTCTCCATGCAATGGTCCAGTAAATTAGACACCAGCGAACTAGTATCTCTTCAAACATACATCCTTGACCAGCATAAGAGTAAGTACCTTACAACTTGACAAAAAATGGATCTTTCATCTGAAACAGCGATTCTCCGTAGGATTTCACTTGCTGTGATGGAATGCAACATGAGGCCTCTTGCACACTATATGTGATTCCCATTTTTTATACGATCCGATTTTTTTATTCTAATTAAAAAAAGTACTGCATGCTGCTACGTTTTTAATTGGAAACAAATATTAAATAGTATAAAAAAAAATTGCGTGTAGTGTGCAAGAAGCTTTAGTGAATGTACACATGATGTTGTCCAACCTTTTCATAGTTTGAGCTATGAATTACAATTTGAGCTATATTTGCTAGGACTAGACCAAATGCTTCTGCTTTGTTTACTGATGAATTGTGAATAAAACAAAGATGAATCTACTCTTGTGTTGGTCAAGGTCTTGTGTTTGAAGAACATTTTAAATGTAGAATCTTGAACACCTGTGCTTATTTTACTGCATCTGCCGAATTAGGAGTAAAACACAACATTGTACAGATATCTTCTATTACTAAGTATCCACAATACTTGCCATAGTTTGCAGTGGTGCAAGTGACCTTCTGCCCTTACAATTGTATGGACAGGAAAGATTTGGCTTCTCGACTTAAACAAGTTCTGATCGAGCGCTGTTAAAAAAGCTCGGGAGATTTGGGCACAGGCGGCACCACCATAGGCCGTAATAGGAATTATGGCTATTGCAGCGCACAGTGAGTAACGTCGTCACCCCCAGAAGATGGAGCTTAACCTTCCTGGCGGTAACCCCGAACGTAGTTCGGGGTAAGCCGCGCAGGAGGTTTTCTCAGGCCCTGCTGGGCCGATTTGAGTAATTTTTTTTTTGCTGAACGCAGCTAGCACTTTGCTAGCTGTGTCAGCACTTCGATTGCCACCGCCCCTGCTCGATCGCCGCTATCTGCGTTGCAACACAGCCCCCCTAGACCCCTGCGCTGCCTGGCCTATCAGCGCCAGGCAGCGGCAAG
Source organism: Hyperolius riggenbachi (assembly GCF_040937935.1). Taxonomy (NCBI): domain Eukaryota; kingdom Metazoa; phylum Chordata; class Amphibia; order Anura; family Hyperoliidae; genus Hyperolius; species Hyperolius riggenbachi. The sequence continues at coordinate 308,801,219 of NC_090648.1, forward strand.
GGGTGGATCAGGATTCCCTTAGACGTCACGACGTCCATGACGTCAGTGACGTCATCCCGCCCCGTCGCCATGGCGACGGGGGAAGCCCTCCAGGAAATCCCGTTCTTTGAACGGGATTTCCTGATCGCCTATCGCCTGAGGCGATCGGCGGGGCTGGGGGGATGCCGCTGAGCAGCGGCTATCATGTAGCGAGCCCTAGGCTCGCTACATGATTTTTAAAAAAAACAAAAACGGCTGCGCTGCCCCCTGGCGGTTTTTAATAGACCGCCAGGAGGGTTAAGTTACTTTTAAAACACTGTAATTTGGCTGTAAACACTGTAATACGTCCCACCTGTTATTATTTTATGTTTTTTCCATTTTTATCTAACCTTGTCTCTTCTTTGTTTCCACTCACCTGTAAAGTTATTTCTCTGACTGTGTGGCTAATTTTCTTACTTTACACTCATTAATATGCATGCAAGAGCATGCTGCAATGCTGCACAGGGTAACCACAACAGCAACCCCCTAATAAGGAAGCTCCTTTATCTTCCACACTGCATGCAGAGGCAGGACACAATATCTTGCCATTAGCCACTGCAAAACCCAACCACCTCTAGAGAATATTCACATTAACAGGTAAAGCCATGTTCAGCAGCCTGCTATTTCATTTCATTGTTATAGCAGTTTGTGACCTGGTTCTCTATATACAAAGGATGAGCACATTCTCATATCTCTTGATGGCTTGCTAATGGGAAAATCTTAAGGGGACATTCTGCAGGGAAAGGGAGCTTATCAATCAGAAATAAGAAGCGTGTGCTCTGACAAAATATAACGTAAAGTTATGTGCGAAAAAGAAAAAGTAACTTTTAAAAATTGCACATTTTGCAGTGGATTCCGGTTTGTACAAATCAGTCATTGTGCTCGTCCTTAGAAATAGCGCTCTGAACCACTTTCTTAAGAAAATAGCATGATGCATACAGATTGATTTACATTCTGAAAAATAATTTACCAGGTGTCAAAGGACTACCACACAGTTTGAGGAATATAGACATGGAATTTAGAAGGCCAATGAAGTAGCCTGCTCACCGTGTGCATCCATAACCATGTATGCAAGTATATTGACACAGATAGAACTTTTTTGTTTGTTTTGTATACAAAGTGATTACCTGCCAGCAATAATCAATCTGTAAAACATTAACAGGAAGACTTAAAAATGCTTTAGTTTGATCTCTTATATTTGACAGTATATAATGCCAACAAGTCTTTATAAATTACATTTTTGTCTTCAGTTTGGGTACGTGGGGAGAGGGAGAGGCCTGGTGGAGGTACACTAACACTTTCTTGACTAGAGGGCTCTGGCCCCTTAAATGACAACTGTAGTGAGATGGATATGGAGGCTGCCATATTTATTTCCCTTTAAGCAATACCAGTTGCCTGGCTATCCAGCTGATCCTCTGCTGCTAGTACTTTTAGCCGTAGACCCTGAACAAGCATGAAGCAGATCAGGTGTTTCTGATATTATTGTCAGATCTGACAAGATTAGCTGCTTGCTTGTTTCTGTTATTCAGACACTACTGCAGCCAAATAACATTAGCAGGGCTGCCAGGAAAATGGTATAGTTTAACCTCCCTAACGGTATTGACTGTTATACATGCCAATACAAAACATGCTGTTGACAGTATTGATGTGCATACACATCAATACTATCCTGCATTGTATACTAGACCCTTGCTTGACACATTTTGGCAAGTTATAGGAAAAAAAAGTTTATGAAATTTAATTGGATCACTTTTTGTACAGAAATACTGGGGAAATTGAACACCAGGGAGGTCAAAAGGAAATACATATGGAAGCCTCCGTATATATCTCCCACTACAGTTGTCCTTTAAGGACCAGAGCAGTTTTCTTCTCTTTTTGTTTGTGACCACTGTGAAACTGGCTCCTGACCAGAGTACAGAGCGCAGTTGTGAATAGACAGCATTGTAGGGTGGCGATAGTGGCAGTGGAAATTTGAAATCTATATCCTGGCAGGGCGTAGATTCCAACTACAAGAGCATGGAACCAGTTAAGGGAGAGGCGAGGGCTTGGCAATAAGAAGAAAAGTCATAATTTAGGCATAGCCAATTGATGTTGCAAACCCAGATGAGAGTATTGGCACAAAGCCAATTATAAAGTAATGGTAGCAGCAGGGAATCCTCAATGTTGAAAGAATCAGAATCCTTTTTTTTATTTTGCCAACCATGACTGGGTCCTGCCTGGTATTGGGTTTGGCACAGTACATGGCTAAAGTAGAAGATAGAGATAGGTAGATAGGCATATAACGTGTATTTAAAGTAGCAAAGAAGACAATCTAAATAAATACACAACAGTAAACATCTTGCAACACTGCTTAAGAAAGTCACAAAGTGTCTGATCAGTTAGTCACTTGGGCAGGTAGATGGTTGAAGAATGTGAAGAGTGTTAAGGAGGCTGACAGCCAAGGGGAAGAAGGAGTTCTTGTGTCTAGTGGTCCTGGTGGAGATGGCCCGAAGCTGCCATCGGGATGAAAGAGTGCTGAAGTAGCAGTGTCCTGGGTGGGTGGGATCATTTGCAATCCTCAGCACTCCAAAGCGCAGTCTGGTACAGAAGGGTGAGTGAGGGGAAGAGTCTTTCAATGATACTCTCCGCCGGCCTGATGACCCTCTGTAGTTTATGTCTGTCACTGATGGTGGGCCTGGAAACCAGGCCAAGATGAAATGAGCAGATGATTGATTCAATGGAGGCGGAATAAAAACTTGTCAGACTCTCTTGGGCCATGCTGAACTTCCCCAGTTGGCGGAGACAGAAGTGTCTCTGCTGGGCTTTACGCTGGGTTGCAGTGATGTTGGCCTTCCAGCTGAGATCACTTGAGATGGTGGTGCCCACCCAGGAGGCACGCACAGGGTACACTAGCCACCTTAGTGCTGTCAGTATAGATTGGAGGTGAGTTGGGAGCAGACATCCTAAGTAAATGATCAGTTTAACAGTTTTAGCAGTGTTGAGAACCAGTCTGTTCTCTTTGCACCAGTGGCATATTCTCTCCACTTGCTGACAGTACTTCTGGATGTTATCCTTGGTGACAAGGCTGACAATGGTGATGTCATAAGCAAACTGAATTACCTTGACTGAGTCAGCTGTGGATATGCAGTTATAGCAGTGGAGACAGGATGCAGCCCTGGGATGCACCAGTGCTTGTGGCCATTTCCTGAAAGTGAAAGTCCCCCAGCTTGATAACTTGGGACCTGTTGGTGAGAAAGTCTGGCCTAAAGTTGTTAAGGCAGGAAGTAGGTTTCCTTGCAAGGTTCCCCTTCCTGACCACCAAGGCTGCACACTTTGTTAAAGTACCGGTTGGGTTATTAAGGATATTCACACTTAATTCTTCCTTTTACTTTTTTTCTTTAACCTTTCACCAGTTAATTAGAGGTAATACCTACTGTAGCTGGATGTTAGGGGTGCTAGTGCATTAAAATCTATCACAGAAGAAGACATTACAAAAATAAATAAAAAAAAACACTGGCAATCTGGTAGAAGTTTAAGGACATCATCTAATTTTGTTGCTGTTGCTAGAATGACCCGTTTCTAAACTCAATCTGTAGAAAAAAAGGCGTACTTTTTTGTTTTCAGTTTGCTCCTCTTGCATGTGTCTAAGGAATTGGGCTATAGACCCACAACACACATTGCATCCATTTTGGGTGTAAGTAATAAGCGATTGTTCTTACATTGACTCCAAACACCCCCCCCCCCCCCCCAGTTTTGAACATTTCACATATTTTATACTACATTGTCGCCTCTGTTTCTAAAAAAATGTCTTTACCAAAAAAGGGGGGTTGACCATTTTTTCTTATCTATGGAGAGCGACTTCTTAGCCTTAGTGGTGATAGGACATGTTCTCCACCTGCCACCAGTGGTTGCCTTGAAGGTAACCCATTCTTGTGAATAGTTTCTCATATTTATCCATAGGTCATCCCTAACCTAACATACTACATTATAGTGGGATCTCGATTGTTTGTCCCTTTCATTTTTACATTTCTAAACTCAAGTTGTAATGTAAAATGCAATTCAATCTGAGGCTGGCAATCTTAAATCCTAAACCAGCTCAAGCTTTCAATTACTTATGCAGCACAGCCATATTTTATAACAAAGCACAACCCACTTAATTACGAGGTCTACAAGAAGGTACTATTTTCACAGTCTTTAAATTCTCTCTCAAGCAAATGCAACACAAACTGTGTACTGGAATCATATAAAGCACTGGAAAAAAAAAAAAAAAAAAAAAAGAAATAAGCTCCTCAATTGTGGTTTTAACCTTTTTAGCATGGGAGACAAGTATGCTCTATGGGATTTAGTGTAACATTACAATGGAATTTAGCTCTCATACTATGTGTCCATAAAAGCTTTAATTAGGCTTAGCTTATCAGAGATTCTTATTGCTACTGCCCCCCTTTGGGATATATCTAATAAGCAGATTTATATAGCAATCACTGCAATGTTTTCTAGGGGATTACCATTCAAAAACAGTGTTGAGAAATCATATTAAAATTATATTATCAAGTCAGACGGCTTGGATTTAAGCAGGGCTTATGCGTAGCTGACACAAGCAGAACTTTCCTCTGTTTATTTGTACATTTCAGTACATTTATGGGCTAAAATCGGGGTGCAAAAACACGACCTGTTCCCAAACGCAGTTTACATAAAACTCAAAATGAAAAGCTAACGGAGAGCAGATAAGATTGATTACTCTCACTATTTTAGCATAATTGTATTTCAGGTGAACATCAATTTACTTTAAGGGACATTTCTAAGTAGTATACCACCTAATAAATTATTCATCATCTACAGCTGCCTCTAAAATGATTTCACCAAAACAGATTTCTGGAGAATAAATGACTTTCATTGTTTTTGTTTATTTTTAATGTTCTTTCCGTTTGTCTTTTAATTGGTTAAGGTAGATTTGTTAGTTATGAAAAATTGTCACATAACAATCACAAAGCAAACAAAAACAACTTTCACCTCTGTTTTTCAGCATTAAGGCAAACTGAACGAGTTGCAGAACAACGTCTCAATGTTTCATGCTAACAGAAATAATTATGAAAAGAATCAAGGAAAGTGCAATATCCTTTAGTCTGGGACTTTATTTTTAAAACCATGACAAAAACAAAATACTGCTTATTACCTGCAAAGCACAGCCCATAAAAATCGGTTAAATGGTATGACTTAAGCATTTACACACTAGAGGTTATTGTACAAAGCACAATGGTGCAGGTTTATAAATAAGCATCAAACTCTGGTACCTGCTGTTGTAATGGTAATACAGAGATTAAATCTGTTGTTCCTGGTTAGGTGTTAATAGTGGTCCACACTAAAAATTCCCCCAGTGATCAGCCACAGAAAGTGGGGCTGCTAACAGTAAAATGAACCTAGCAGCATCCTTTCTTTCACTGTTAACATATGAAATCGTACACAGAGAAATTCCTGTGAATCTGAATGGATGTTTGACATTAACTCCCCTCTTATCGGGTTACCTCCCCATTCCTTTAAATTGTAAGCCTTTGACTGTACCCTCCATCCTTGTATATCAAACTTGATTATGCACTCTACCCACAGAATAACGTGAACTTGTATTATTGGGAATACTACTCCAGTGTATGATCTGGCATTGTGTATCTTATTGCTCGTTACCTATATTGTGTTGTCTGTCACCCCCATTGTCTGTAACCTTATTTATTGTACAGCGCTGCATAATACGTTGGTGCTATATAAATCCAATAAATAATCATATCTGAAAAAATGCAACTAATGGGTAAAATGCAAAGCTCTTCATTTCAAACCTTCCTTCGTAAATCATTAAAGAACACATTAAAAGAAAGTAAATATCTAGGTGTGTTGCTGCATCATTATTCGGTCTCTTTCCCATACGTGGCTGAACTGTGCAATTGTGGTTCAGCTATTAGTGAGAAAGCACCTTCCAGATACAGTTTAATGCAGCCAAATTGCAGCTTTGTAACCACACGTGCCAGCATTTGGCATGTAATGTGGTTTCATTGCAGCATAAAAAGTCTAATTTCAACATTTAGTGCCTCTGCTCTCAGATGTCCCTACCTGGGACAGTATCCTCCCCACTGCCTGTGCTAAGTGCTTGTAAGCTCCCAGTATGTCACAGGAGCAGCTGATAGGTGGCAAGAGCACTGTCTGCAGCTGACTTTGCTTATGCATTGCTTAAAAGGAATGGCAGTCTCCATATCCCTTCTCACTTCAGTTGTCCTTTAAAGTAGGGGTCCCCAACCTTTTCCGGCCTGAGGACCACCTTCTGACCAAATTGTTTTCTGGTGGTGGTGGGGGGGGGAGCTGGTGCACGTCCTAGTGGACTGTGTCGTGCGCAGTGGGTTACCGGGGGGGGGGGGGGGTTTGCGGCGGCATAGCTAGCATAGTTGCCCCAGTAAAGCTAGTATGGTGCCCAGTATGGCTAGTATAGTGCCCAGTATGGCTAGTATAGTGCCCCAGTATGGCTAGTATAGTGCCCCAGTATGGCTAGTATAGTGGCCAGTATGGCTAGTATAGTGCCCAGTATGGCTAGTATAGTGCCCAGTATGGCTAGTATAGTGCCCAGTATAGCTAGTATAGTGCCCCAGTATAGCTAGTATAGTGCCCAGTATAGCGCCCTAGTATGGGCAGGTAGTGCCCCCCCCCCCCCCCCGCGGCCGCCGCTGCTGCTGTTACCTTAGCGCAGTGGCCACTTCCTCTGTATTCCCTCCTCTCCTGCACGCGTATAACCGATTCCCAGCAGCGCACCTGCCGGGGGGGGGGGGGGGGGGAGGGCAAGGGAACAGTCCCGTGGCCCAACTGAAAACGTCCCACGGACCAACAGTGGGCTGCGGACCACAGGTTGGGGACCCCTGCTTTAAAGGATACTTCAAGTGAAATGTGACATGATGAGATAGACGTGTATGTACAGTGCCTAGCACACAAATAACTATGCTTTGTTCAATTTTTTTCTTTCTCTATCAGAGAGAGTTAAATATCAGGTATGTAAGTGGCTGACCCAGTCCTGACTCAGACAGGAAGTGACTACCCTCACTGATGAGAAAGTCCAACTATAAAACATTTTCCTAGCAGAAAATGGCTTCTGAGAGCAAGAAAGATAAAAAGGTCCTGTCAGGACTGAGTCAGCCACTTACATACCTGATATTTAACTCTTTCAGGCAGAGGGAAAAAAAAGGAACACAGCATAGTTATTTTTGTGCTAGGCACTGTACATACACGTCTATCTCATCATGTCACCTGTCACTTCGGGTATCCTTTAAGTATATATACACAGCAGATTGTGCATACAATGACATAAGCTGGAATGCAGCAAGGAACTCTGTATACAGCACTCTTTCACTTCCAGCAAATGATGTAAGTGTGTGTTAATGGAGTCAATGTATGTACCAACATTTGCTATGATAACACTTGTTAGGGCCTGTACACACTGCTGCGCTTTTCAAATCGCATGTAATTTTTAATTGCAAGGTCTTTTAAAAAATAATGAAAATCGTGAAGACCTGTACACATTGGTGCGATGCGCTTTTCCTATTCTCATGAAGGCTTGCGATTTAAAAATCGCATGTGATTTTAAAAGCGCAGCAGTGTGTACAGGGCCTTAGGCTTCTTACAAAACACATGTTCTCATAGTAAGGCATGCTTTACCAAGGTAACGTGGGTTGCAGTAATTCTGCAACACATGCTACGTTACTACTGTAAGTGTCAGTAAAATAGCTGTATGCTGCTTGAGCATGACAATGTTAAGGCTCCCTGCACACTGCATGCAATTGCGATTTTTAACTGTTTTTTACATCAGAGTACGATTTTTAATATAGTAAATATGAAGGAGGCACTCAATTGGCTTCAAACTTGCGTTTTATCAAATCCCAGTAATACACGACATGTTTCGGGGCATATCCCCTTCATCAGGTGTACATACATTGAATGGCACACAGTGAATAAATACATACTTCTAACCACCACACCCTAAATTGGACCACCTCCATCTTGTCAGCTGATGCTGTATTACGTGTTACTAATTTAATTTCTCTCTCTCTCTCCAATCCCCAGGTATTAATGGGACACACACCATCGTGATTGGTTGGTTGGGGGTGTCGGTTGGAGGGTGGTAAGATGGATCTGTGGTCCAAATATTTGCAACAGAAGCTTTTCTTAGTATTGTCTGTATTAGGTTTACCTAAGATGCAGTAAGATTTGTTAATCAGGTTTACCGAGGTAGACTGATATAGTAATGCCTCTGATCAGTGCCCTAAGGGGTTAACAAGACTTTGGACTGTGTGATGTCAGTTATCAGCTGACTTGTCAGCTGACAAGATGGAGGTGGTCCAATTTAGGGTGTGGTGGTTAGAAGTATGTATTTATTCACTGTGTGCCATTCAATGTATGTACACCTGATGAAGGGGATATGCCCCAAAACATGTCGTGTATTACTGGGATTTGATAAAACGCAAGTTTGAAGCCAATTGAGTGCCTCCTTCGTATTTACTACATTGAATCGTGTGTGGAGTGGTGACCCACAGAGGGATTGTGCACCGGCAACATAGACCTGACTAGACCTATTCCACAGGGACTCGCTGCAGTTTGCTTGTTGTGTACGATTTTTAATAGTTACTGCATGCTGCGTTTTTTCCTCCATTTTTCTGTCGATTGTATTCAGGGGAAATCGGAAACGGAATCGCAAAACGGATTTGCAGTGTGCAGGGAGCCTAACACTGGTTTGTGTATTTATCCTAATATGTGTTTATGAACTGGATCCCCAGGAGGAGGGACTGTGTATAGAATTTTTGGCTAGTTCAGCAGGGTCTCATGGGAAACAAATAGAACACACTGGCTCAAAACATGCTGGCAATACACCTTATAATGCATCTATAATATCGTTTTGTAAGTAGATATATTGATTTACAGGATATATTTTTGTTTACTTGTGATGCAGAATCTATAGGTCTTAGCTTGTAGTCACCATTTTTAAAGCGGACGCAAACTCAGAACTTCCTCTCTGCTCTAAAAGATACGCAACAGCATAATAATCTTTAATAAAAAAATTCTTTGTTACAGCTTTTACAAATCCTGCAATTAATCTGCAGTGTGTCTACTTCCTGCTTTCATGGAAGCAGACATATTGTTAACATCCTGTGTTTACGAATTAGTTGCTCTGCCGTGGCAGATGACATTCCTGAGCTGACACAGCTGAGAGATCAAATTACAGTGGTGATTAATCACAGATAACAGGGAATTAGACATAATACATACAGGATGCATTTATCTATGTCTGTCTTGTGCAAGAATTCAGGTCCACTTTAAAATCTCCCAAATATGCACATATTTACTTTGATTTGTATCGCTCTTTTGTGCTTTTAAATGGTCCAATTCTCTGTTATCTGTTATATACAACTATGAATACATGCTGCACTGTCCATGTTTAATGTAATAGATTTTTCAAATAAAACAATGTTAACCTAACAAAGCTAGATAAAATAATGTAAGGAAATAACTTACTTGCAACCCCCTCTGAAATACTTTATGGCCCATAAAATTAGCCAGCATGCGAATCAAGGCCGCCCCCTGTGGATAAAATATATCAGTTAGTATTTTAAATTCAGAATAATGAATCACATCCATTCTTTATAAAAATGCAAACGCAGATGGCTGAAATTCAAATGTTATACTCAAAAGATTGCTTTGAATGTTCTACCCTGCAGACATTCCTACCGCTGTGATTGGCACACATCCCCCTTTTTAAGAGTTGATGTAAAGTCTAAATGGAGGTGTTAAGACTAATCCAGCTAAGTAGAATTATTTCTTCTGCAAAAACAAAGATGCCAAATGCATGCAAGCAAGCTGTACATTCATAACAAATATGATCACCTGTGTTTTTATGAGATTCAGCTTGCAACTGTGTGTTATTTAGAAATCCACAAAATATTTAGAAGAGGGAAGGATCATTTTGAATATAAAATGCCATTTTAATTTTAATCATCACACTGGTCCAATATTTTTTCCCTGTTTCTATATCTTAACTGATGAACTAAAGCTGAATGATTTGTAAGCTTTACAGTGAAATGTCATTTTCACATAAAATTTCTGTTACATATATCAGTCATTTTTTTTATTTAAAGTGCATCTATATTGTATTAAGTACATTTAACAATCACATTTTTCAGAAATGCCCAGTTAAAGTTAATCTTATTATTCATTGAAGAGCCCCTGAGGAGATTTCAAGACACAAAAATAAACGGCTTACTTCTGCAATTATTTGTGTATACAGAGGCGCCAGAAAGTATAAAATATATTAAAAATAGTTTAAAATGGTCCACCAATACCCCGTATTTTAAACAGTTTTTAATATATGTTATACTTTCTGGCGCCTCTGTATACACAAATCACTTAATATCTACAGTACCTGGTGGATGGGTGTTTCTGCCCTTTTTCTTCCTATCTACAGAGAGCAACTTCTAATGATACCCATACACAGTACAATAAAAACATTTGATTTTCCTGTGTTTTCAACCAAAACCCAAAAAATATTTTTTTTAATCAAGAAAAACAAATGATTACCCCGTTTTTTCTATAAAAATCCGATCAGGCATGTTGGAAAAAAATCTTTATATTCGATCTAAGGCCTAGTGCACACCGAGCGGTTTTTGGAGCGATCCGCCGGCCGCATCCACCTGTAAAAACGCTTGGCTAATGTATTGCAATGGGATGGTGCACACCGGCGGTTTGAGGTTTTTGCCAAGCCGCAAACGCGCCTCCTGCTGCACGTTTGTGGTTTTCGGAAGCGCTTCGCCCTCAATGTAAAGTATAGGAAAAACGCAAACCGCTCTGAAAAATGCTGCTTCAGAGCGGTTTGCCAGGCGTTTTTGTTACAGAAGCTGTTCAGTAACAGCTTTTACTGTAACAATATGTGTAATCTGCTACACAAAAACGCACCCAAAACCGCTAGGAATGTTTAGAAAACCTCTCTAAACATACCTAGAATCAGGGGCGTCGCTAGCCCTGTTTTAGGGGGGCACGTGCCCCCAATCTTTCCTGGGGTGCCACGGATCTCCCGGCCGCCGCTGCCCCCTCTGTCAGCGGCTACCTCCAGCCGCCGGCGCCGCGTCTCAGACCTCAGGATCAGGCGGCGAGCCGGCGACCAATCGTGCGGGCGCTAGGACCCAGCGCCCGCACTGATATGCGGAAGTGACATCACTTCCGCATATTGAGCGGGTGCGTCCAGCGCCCGCTCGTACATCTGGTCGGGTCGCCGCTGATCCTGAGGTCTGCTGAGAGGTGGGGGGGGGAGCGGCGGCGGCTAGAGAGGGGGCCTCCCTGTCACTCACTCACTCACTCACTCACTCCCTAAAGGGGCTCCCTGGCACGCACTCACTCCCTAAAGGGGCTCCCTGGCACTCACTCACTCCCTAAAGGGGCTCCCTGGCACTCACTCACTCCCTAAAGGGGCTCCCTGGCACTCACTCACTCCCTAAAGGGGCTCCCTGGCACTCACTCACTCCCTAAAGGGGCTACCTGTCACTCACTCACTCCCTAAAGGGGCTACCTGTCACTCACTCACTCCCTAAAGGGGCTACCTGTCACTCACTCACTCCCTAAAGGGGCTCCCTGTCACTCACTCACTCCCTAAAGGGGCTCCCTGTCACTCACTCCCTAAAGGGGCTCCCTGGCACGCACTCACTCCCTAAAGGGGCTCTCTGGCACTCACTCACTCCCTAAAGGGGCTCCCTGTCACTCACTCACTCCCTAAAGGGGCTCCCTGTCACTCACTCACTCCCTAAAGGGGCTCCCTGTCACTCACTCACTCCCTAAAGGGGCTCCCTGGCACGCACTCACTCCCTAAAGGGGCTCCCTGGCACGCACTCACTCCCTAAAGGGGCTCCCTGGCACTCACTCACTCCCTAAAGGGGCTCCCTGTCACTCACTCACTCCCTAAAGGGGCTCCCTGTCACTCACTCACTCCCTATAGGGGCTCCCTGTCACTCACTCACTCCCTAAAGGGGCTCCCTGGCACTCACTCACTCCCTAAAGGGGCTCCCTGGCACTCACTCACTCCCTAAAGGGGCTCCCCTGGCACTCACTCACTCCCTAAAGGGGCTCCCCTGGCACTCACTCACTCCCTAAAGGGGCTCCCCTGGCACTCACTCACTCCCTAAAGGGGCTCCCCTGGCACTCACTCACTCCCTAAAGGGGCTCCCCTGGCACTCACTCACTCCCTAAAGGGGCTCCCCTGGCACGCACCCACTCCCTAAAGGGGCTCCCTGGCACGCACCCACTCCCTAAAGGGGCTCCCTGGCACGCACTCACTCACTAAAGGGGCTCCCTGGCACTCACTCACTCCCTAAAGGGCCTCCCTGTCACTCACTCACTCCCTAAAGGGGCTCCCTGTCACTCACTCACTCCCTAAAGGGGCTCCCTGTCACTCACTCACTGCCTAAAGGGGCTCCCTGTCACTCACTCACTGCCTAAAGGGGCTCCCTGTCACTCACTCACTGCCTAAAGGGGCTCCCTGTCACTCACTCACTGCCTAAAGGGGCTTCCTGTCACTCACTCACTGCCTAAAGGGGCTTCCTGTCACTCACTCACTGCCTAAAGGGGCTCCCTGGCACTCACTCACTGCCTAAAGGGGCTTCCTGGCACTCACTCACTGCCTAAAGGGGCTTCCTGGCACTCACTCACTGCCTAAAGGGGCTTCCTGGCACTCACTCACTGCCTAAAGGGGCTCCCTGGCACTCACTCACTACCTAAAGGTGCTCCCTGTCACTCACTATCGGGGTCCCTGTCACTCACTACCTAACTGGAGGCGCCTGTCACTCACTAGCTAACCTGGGGGTCCCTGTCACTCACTACCTAACTTGGGGGGGCTACCATATTAAGGGGGCATTCTGCCTATTTATGTGAAATGCTGTCTATTTATGTGCCTCATGACTGCTGAATGTGTCTTGTTGGGAGCCTTATGATTTGTTGGGGGCCTCATGATTGCTGAATTTGTCTTGTTGGGGGCCTCATGATTTGTTGGGGGCCTCATGATTGCTGAATTTGTCTTGTTGGGGGCCTCATGATTGCTGAATTTGTCTTGTTGGGGGCCTCATGATTTGTTGGAGGCCTCATGATTGCTGAATTTGTCTTGTTGGGGGCCTCCTGATTTGTTGGGGGCCTCATGATTGCTGAATATGTCTTGTTGGGGGTCACATGATTGCTAACTGCGAGACTATGGGAAAAGCTGAATCCTTATCATATGAGACAATAGCATTAAACCTACTTTTTTAGCGTTTTAAAACAGAAAATAAAACTGGGAGGTTCTAAAAAATTGAATACATTTTTCAGGAGTAGGATGGATGAAATTGTTTATCTTCACAGTTTATTTTCAACTTGGATTTTCCATAATGTTCATGTATGAGTTAAAACGTTTGTACAGTATTTAGTTTAAATTGCTGTTGCCACTTTGCGATAGATACCGGTAAGTGACTTTAGGTTGCAGTTTGGGCACTCGGCCTCCAAAAGGTTCGCCACCACTGTCCTAATCTGATGTCCCACCATTGCTAGGTTCATGTAAATTTGTCTCCACCCGTTACCACACCTATATTCTGGTCCATGGCCCACCCATTTTTTGGTGTGGCGCGATAAGCACGCCACACAACGTGATCGTCATATTTTTGGCACGCTAGCTGCAGTGTGCTGAATTCTGCTGCCTACAGTATGTACAGTATACGCTGTTCTCTAGTGCTTGCACTGTGTGCTGATTTACCTCCAGTGTGTACAGTGTAAGGTGTTACTCTGTGCCTTTATTGATTGTAAACCAGCTGTATTGTATGCTGATCCCTGCTACTTTCAGTATGTACAGTATTAGCTGTAAAGCCTGGTACACACATACAATTTTGATTAGCCAATTTTAGCTCTGTTCATAAAATTCATTGTCTGTTGGCCCACTTACTGCACGGGGGTGGGAAATTGGGGGTCAGTGATTGACCAATCAAAATTGTATGTGCGTATACATCTTTGATCTATGCCTATACTGATTGTAAATGATCGAAATAAAGGACAGGGGGCTCCGTCCAATATTTCGATGGGCAGGCCCGTTATCCGTAGCTTACACCGCTGCTAAGTTCATGTACATTTGGCCCCACCCATGGCCATGCCCACTCACCGCATGGCCACGCCCATTTTTTTGCCACCTCCCCTCCTGGTGCCCACAGGTGCCACTGATCTCCAGGGACCCTAGAAACGCCCCTGCCTAGAATTGCTCTGAAATCAGCTCCCAAAACCGCTAGCGTATTGCGGATCTGCTAGTGGTTTTGGTGTGCACTGGGCCTTACAGAATAATATCGGTATACGGTACTGATCCGTTAGCCGGGCGCATCCTCTAGGTGGCGACAAAACTCCACCAGAGTTACATCTTTCCCTACTATCCATGTCGGCCTGGAGGGGGAATAGTAATTAGCGCCACCTGCCGGATGCGCCCGGCTAACGGATAAGTACCGAATAATCTAACTAAATAATTTAATTGAAAAAAAAAGAAAATTTGTACCATGTATGGGCACCTTAAAGGGGAACTGAAGAGAGAGGTATATGGAGGCTGTCATGTTTATTTCCTTTTAATCACTACCAGTTGCCTGGCAGCCCTGCTGGTCTATTTCTCTGCAGTAGTATCTGATTAAAACCAGAAACAAGCATGCAGCTAGTCTTGTCAGATCAGACTTATAAGTCTAAGGCCCGGTTCACATTAGCGGTGGCCGTCCGGAATCGCCGTGCCGGAGCCGGACCGCTTGCAGAACGGACGGAACGGACGCACGGCAATAGCAATGAAAGCCTATGCGTCCGTTCACATGCGTCCGTTCTGCCGGACCGGAGCCGGACCGGATCCGGACCGGATCCGGACTCCGGCGTCCGTTCCAACATGCGCTATTTTTTGGTCCGGCTCCTCCGGCAGCCGTATCCGGAGCAGAGCCGGACTGCACCATCCGGCCAATACAAAGCAATGAGAGCCGGAGAGCGCACAACACACTGGCTACAAAAACCGGACGTTCTACCCCACTTCCTATGCATTTTGGTTCGGGACCACATGGGCCAAGCGTTCAAAGAGTGGGGCAGCAGCAATTTCATGCTGGAGCTCGTTTTGGCAGCAACATGTCTGATGTCTGATAACGAGGAGGCAAACAACAGGAAGGAGAGAATTCCCAGGTTTACGAGTAAAAAATGCCTGGATCCATGGTCCCAACTGCAGTCTCTGTATCCACAGATGGTCTCCACACGTCCACCTGTCTCCAACAATGACCCCAGACCCTTCTGCTGACCTCCCAGACCCCAGGTATTTACAGGATGGTATCTCCTTAAGAAACCGGATCCGGACCGCAACCGTGTTCACACCGCACGGAAACCGGATGCAAACGGACCGGATCCGGATAGGAACCGTACGGATCAGGTCCGGTCCGGCTCCGGTGCGGTCCGGACATCCGGTGCGGTTTTGACAAAACCGCAAGTGTGAACGGGGCCTTAACCACTGAAACACCTGATCTGCTGCATGCTTGTTCAGGGGCTATGGCTAATAGTATTAGAGGCAGAGGATCAGCAGGGCTGCCAGGCAACTGGTATTGTCTAAAAGGAAATAAACATGACAGCCTCCATATACCTCTCTCTTCAGTTCCCCTTTAAGCCTGAGTGGGGACAGGATAATCTCCCCATTTGCGCATATAGTGGTTGCCTGTGGCAGCAACCCATGTTTGTGAGTAAAATTTCTACTATTCATTGCTACGAATACCAATTAACAGTATTACTCTATTCGGGGCTCTCAAATTTTTCTTTTTATATCTTACTTCTGCAACTACTCCATTATGTGGCCAGCCAGGAATCTGCATGCAAAGTTCACATGCTTTAGATGATATTGATCTCCAGCAATGTTCCTGCAGCAAACCTGTCGGAATTTTTGACTGGACAAAAACCTAAAATGGAAATTCCAGGGAACATTTACACTAATGATCCATACTGCCAGAAAATATTAAGATTGTTATTAGTGTTTAGTGCATCAGGATTATATGATATAAGACTGGTTTCACAGTGGGATGTTAAAGTCCCACGTTACAGCAGATATCAATGTGCTGTTCACAGTGCACACGTTGCATTAGGGTATAACGCTGCACGTTAAATAATAGTGCAGCATGCTGTACGTTATACCCCTATAGAGCTGCGTTAGATTGTTTGCACATGCTCAGTTACTAGCCACATGGCTAATTAATATTCACTGCACTGTGGTGACTCATGGTGGGACTGTCCGGATCATGAACGAATCGTTCATTTGATCCGGATCTTTTTTGTGAGTCGAATCATCCGGATCATCACAATGCAAGATTCGGTTCACAGTGGATGTCTGTCTGGAAGAAACAGGAACATACAGAATGTACAGTGCAGGGAAAGTCCTGTCCTGCTAGTTATTTCACCCGCGTACGTTAAAAAAGGGCGCCGGGAAAAAGGGCGCAGGGTTTTAAACGATAAGCATGAATAACGTTTAAAAAAAAATTGTGCTATATTTCGTTTAAAAATAATGTTTTATAAACTTATAAATCATTAAATAATGTGTATGAAATCGGGAATTGTAAAAACGTTAATCTTCCCTGTTTAAAAAGTGAAATGTATAATAACGTTTTATAAAAGATTAACAAGAATGTTACTAAAACTATACTTAACTCTACTCTCACACAGAACCCTCCCTGCACCTACCCCTAACCCCTAGACCCCCCTGGTGGTGCCTAAACCTAAGACCCCCCTGGTGGTGCCTAAACCTAAGACCCTCCCTGGTGGTGCCTAACCCTAAAACTCCCCTGGTGGTGCCTAACCCTAAGACCCCCCTGGTGGTGCCTAACCCTAAAACTCCCCTGGTGGCGCTTAACCCTAAGACCCCCCTGGTGGTGCCTAACCCTAAGACCCCCTGGTGGTGCCTAACCCTAAGACCCCCCTGGTGGTTCCTAACCCTTAGACCCCCCTGGTGGTGCCTAACCCTAAGACCCCCCTGGTGGTGCCTAACCCTAAGACCCCTCTGGTGGTGCCTAACCCTAAAACTCCCCTGGTGGTGCCTAAACCTAAGACCCCCTTGTGGTGCCTAAACCTAATACCCCCCTTGTGGTGCCTAAACCTAAGACCCCCCTTGTGGTGCCTAAACTTAAGACCCCCCCTGTGATAAGCATTAATAACGTTTGAAAAAAATATTGTGCCGTTTGTCGTTTAAAAATATTTATAAAAACATATTGTACTGTTTTTCGTTTAAAAATAATGTTTAAAAAATTATAATTCATTAAATAATGTGTAATCATGAGAAGCAGTTATAAAACATTAAAAGTCTCCGGGCGCCGCTTGTAAAACTTTATTTTTCTGCGGCGCCCTTTTTTCCTGTTGGGCGCCCATTAAACGATATTTATTATAGGAGTTTATGGCGGCGCCCTTTTTGTCCACCTGCCTCATGCGCCCAAATTTCCTGCATCCATTTCACCCAGTTCCCTAGTAAAATGATTCAAATGATTCGGTTCAAAGATCCGGATCTTTTCAATGATTCGATTCAAATGATCCAATCCTTAAAAAGATCTGGACTTCCCATCCCTATCCTGCAGCGGCTGCTTTGAGAGCTGCATAACGCAGCTCAATCTGACGTCCAACTTCAACACCACCAGGCATTGCGTTAGGGGCACGTTATGCGACCTTATAGGGGCACGTTATGCGACCTTAACGTCACCTAAATCGCAACGTCTTGATGTGAAAGTAGCCTAAATGTACATAGTCACACTTGTAATACTAATGATAGGTCATTTTAAAGGGAACCTGAAGTGAGAGGTATATGAAAGCTGTCATATTTATTTCCTTTTAAGCAATTCCAGTTGCCTGGCAGTCCTGTCCTCTGCCTCCAATACTTTTAGCCATAGACCCTAAACAAGCACGCAGATCAGATGTCAGATGTTTCCAACAAAAATCTGACAAGATTAGGTGCATGTTTGTTTCAGGTGTGTGAGTCAAAGAAATCAGTAGGACTGTCAACTGGTATTGTTTAAAAGGAAATAAATATGGCATAAACCTCGGCCTTCAGGTTTCCTCTAAAAGGCATCTTTAGAATTTGCATCCAGTTATAAATATCTAAAATTGCTCATAAACACATATACTAATATTTTACAAACACAAATACAGTTCTATTTTACTATTCTGAAAAATGAAAGTGTTCCTCCTCTCACTTGAAATAACTACACACAGCAGAATGTATTACAGTCCTTCTTCAACACCTGCAATAATCAAGTAACCTCTGCAAATTCAGAGAAATATTAAGTTCCTAGTGGATTTTCTGTATGTTTTATAACATCCAGAATAAAAGTGGAGAAGAGATAAGTACTCCTCCCCTCCTCCATGCTTGAGGGAGGGCTCTTTTTATGGGTATTAGAACCATAGGTGTATTTACCCATACACCTTTTGCTTTTCTCTTTTTTGCCACTCTCTATTTGGTGGCGAAATGGAAGATCAATGGAAATAAATTCAATTTGTTTTGTCTTTCTTCCCTTAATGCTCATGGTTTTCCTTTCCTGGGGGTTCTTTTTCCTTTTTTTTTGGGGGGGGGGGGGTGGATTCATTAAACTGGTTGTTCCTTTGTAGAGACCTTTCTTGTTAGCATATGGGTATGTGAATGAAGTGTGGCTGTCCGCATGATTTATTGTGGTCTAAGGCTCCCAATTTTGAGTTTTTAAATGCACAGGTTTGTCACTTTACACTTTCTGAGCTGTAAAAAACATGCATTTACTTTTGAATGCCCAGGCAGTGACCAATACTAAGTTTGGCCTGAATTCGGCTTAAGCGCACCCTGGTGGTATACGCATGTAATGCGACCTTTTGGCCGCGTTGAGCATGCGGAATAGATGCGACCTTTGAATTGCACCTTTTTTGGTCCCAGCCTTTCTCTGTCCTGGCGGCTCAGCGGGAGGTACGTCTGCGTAATTGGGAAGGTCCTATAATCGATGCTGCAAGTCATCCAGAAGGGGCGGGGACAATTCCCATCGTTATCCGGATGCTGGTCTGGTGCCTGTACAGTGGAATGCAGCGTGACCAACCGTCCAGAAGGATGCAAGGCGGCCGTCGCTTGGCCCACCTCAGCCCCTCACCTCCACCTCTTCACCAGCAGCTTGTTCACAATACATCTAATGATGCTGTGAGTACATCTTGTATTGAATTGTGACCACTTTGTTGCATTCAACTGGATTGCAAAAAGACGGAAGGTGCACATATCTCTTTCTACATGTACATGTAAACAAGAAATTTTCTCCACGTAGATCTAAGAGAAAAATTCTATTTTATGTATTTTCTACATTGGCCTTAATTCACTAAGCAGTTTAGACTAGTCTACTGAGGGTTTTTAGTCTACTGATTGTTTGGCCAGTTGCATCAAAGGGGAATTCACTATTACCAAATGTTTTAGACCTGTTTTTTGATTAGGTAATTAGGTCGGAAAAGCTGGGGAAATGATCAAACGATGCAACTCACAAACGAGGAGCAATGACTGACGGCATTCTCCTTTGATGAGCTCTCCTCTATCCTCACATCTAAAATACCACACAGAATTACTTTACCTTCAGAAATAAGGTGGTCTAATCTCTGTCAGAAAAAGTGGGCATGGTTACTCCTTGTTTTCCTTTGTGAATTGTGTAATTACTGAATGTTTTAGACCAGGTCTAAAAACAGGTCTAAAACATTACACCAAACCATCAGTAGACTAAAAACCATCTGTAGACTAGTCTAAACTGCTTAGTGAATTGAGGCCTTTCATTAAGTTCATAGATGGATCATTCACACTGAACCTAGGCATATGTCTTTGTCCTACCTTAATGTACCAAAACCTTATTTGTCCTTAATCTGTCTCTGGTTCAGTTTCAATATTTTAAGCAGAATAATACCTTAATACCATGATATCATGATACATTATAAAGCTCTATAGATAAATAGAATGGTAAGGGAAAAAAAAGTTGAAATTAATGCTTTTGAGGTATGAAAGCAGGAGGCACTAGGTCTGTATTAATCAACTATTTCCTGTAGGACCCAAAGCAAAAGTTTATATCAGATCAGTGCATAGTG
Source organism: Hyperolius riggenbachi (assembly GCF_040937935.1). NCBI lineage: Eukaryota > Metazoa > Chordata > Amphibia > Anura > Hyperoliidae > Hyperolius > Hyperolius riggenbachi. The sequence continues at coordinate 308,821,343 of NC_090648.1, forward strand.
ATGTATTATAGGGGAAAACATTTTGTGAGCATACATGCCAGACTAAACAGGCTTTTCAGTTTTGATTTAACCTGCTGGGCGCTCTGAAAACCTGTGGTGGCTTTTTTCGCCCAATTGTTTTTCTCATGTAGCTAGCCTATCGCTAGCTACATGATGCCTCTCTCCCTGTGCTTTCCCACCCACCCCTTTGATCGCTGCCGGCACGCTTGCCCATAAGGAAATCCCGTTCTGAAAGGGATTTCCTTTAGGGCTTCCCCCGTCGCCATGCCGATGAACGGAATGACGTCATGGACGCTGTGAAGTCATAGGGAGTCCCGATCCACCCCTTGAGGCAGCCTGGCACTGATTGGCCAGGCTGTGCACGGGGTCTGAAGGGGGGGGCTCTTTCGCATCGGGTAGCGCCGGATCGGCGGTGATCGCAGCAAACATGTGCGTGTTTGAAAAAAAAATTATTAAAATCAGCCCAGAAGGGCCTGAGCAGTGATTTCCAGCGTCTCTGGACAAGCTCAGCCCATCCAGAATGCTAGGGAGGTTAAACATGTCCAGGGATGGAGCGGTCTTGATTGGGTGTGGCAAGGCATTTCAAAGGGTAGAGGCAGCATGACAGAAATCTCTGGCCAAGACTTTTTAGTTATTAGATCCTTTTGATATGAAGTGGGAGGTGTGACTCGTTTGCAAAAAATCCTTCAGGTATCCAGGGTCTAGGTCTTGTAGGGATTCAAATGATTCTAAAGAAGTTTTAAAGATTATAAACTAAAAAATGAAAGGTGGACTGTATCGGACCCCTAAAAGAGGAGATAGGAAACTCAATGGCAGTTGACCAAAGTAGAGTAGAGCTATTGAATGCTCTTTTTGCTTCTGTTTTCACAAGAAAGATATCTTTGTAAATTGTATAAAATAAACATGCCAATTCATCCATCATGATGGTCTAATACTCACAGGTCCCTTGGTCTAACTGAAGCCAGTCAAAAGAAAGCAAAAAACAGCTCTTCCCATTTGATGCATGCTCTGTACTATTTCATGCCCCTTGTTCACCATCACCAACACTTCCAGGCTGTTTAAAGCAATAGGTGCATTTGGGCATGTACAGTTTGGGTGAAGGAATAGGGCTCATTTGGCTTCGGTTCAACTTACTTCAGGGCTCAAAGAGAAGAAACTAAAGCTGTTCACTAATGGTCCTATCTTTTTCATCCAATCTTACTATTTCTATGTAATATAAAAAGTAACTGCCTAAATTATCAATTCAATATATTCACTCAGTTTACCCTTATACTACATAGATTTGGTAAAATTGGATAAAAAAAATGTTTGGATCATTAGTTGCCACCATAAAGAGGCCTGCATAACCAAGGGACCTGTGAGTGTCAGGGCCCCATAATGGACACATTGAAATGTTTATTTTGTTACATTTTGAATCACCTCAGGTACCTTTTAAGTATTCACATGGCAGCATAGGCAGCATGGCAGTACACACAAACCCCCGTCCTGATGCCCAACATTTAGCCCTCCCCCAGCACAAACCCCGGTCCTGATGACATTTAACACTCCCCCCACCAGTAACCCCATCCTGATGCATAACATTAAACCCTCACTACCTGCACAAACTCCAGTCCTGACGCTTGACACATAACACTCTCCCCCCACCAGAAACCCCATCCTGGGGCCTTACACTTGAAGGGAACCTAAACTGAGAGGGATATGGCTGTTTCATTTTAAACAATACCAGTTGCCTGGTAGTCCTGCTGATCTCTTTTACTGCAGTAGTGGCTGAATCACACACCTGTAACAAGCATGCAGCTAATCCAGTCTGACTTCAGTCAGATCGCCTGATCTGCATGCTTGGTCAGGGGCTGTGGCTTAAAGTATTAGACACAGGATCAACAGGAGAGTCAGGCAACTGGTATTATTTTAGGAAAAATCCATATTCTCAGGTTAGGTTCCCTTTAACCCTCCCCAGCACACACCAAAAAGAGGAAAAATAATGCAATTAATGCAAAATCTCAGGGGTGCCCAAACCATGCTTAAAAAGAAAAGAAAAAAAGAAAAGAAAAAAAGAATAGATAAACCCCGCAAATTTCCCCTTTGGTGCTGACTTACTGATATTTAATATCAGCACCTGATTTGCCCGATACCGTTAAAAGACCAATAGAGGGCACTGGAGGGGATTTTAAAGATGGTGTAAGAGGTTCGGTAAAATGCAGTCATCTGTTTATTGTCTATGCAGCCCGGTAACATGCATACACGTTTAGTAACTTAAATTACTTGCATTACAGAAGTTAGTTATTAGTAATTAGTTTGAGCATCTTGTTTAGGTGTTTGATACCCATGTAAATATTTTATACACTTTATGTTTGTGCACATTACAACAAAACTAGTTCTTGAAAAATGTTTACATACTTTTATGCATTAAATTTATTGAAAGAAGACGTATAAACAATATATAAAGCTTTGCTTGGAAGCATTTTTAACCTCTTGAGGACTGCAGTGCTAAACCCCCCTAGTAACCAGGCAATTTTTAGCAAAATAGGCCACTGCAGCTTTAAGGCTAAGCTGCAGGGCCACACAACACAGCACACAAGTGATTCCCCCCCCCATTTTCTCCCCACCAACAGAGCTCTCCGTTGGTGGGGTCTGATCGCTCCCCCCATGTTTATTTCTTATTTATAAATATTGTTGTTACTATTTTTATTTAGAAAAACTGTTTCTTTAAATATCTACCCTCCCTCCTTCCCCACAGCCAGCCAATTATGGCGATCGGCTGTTATAGGCTTTAACCTATGAGAGCCTATTGTTCTCCTGTCCCCCAGGGAGACAGCCGTGTCACATGGCTGTCCCCAGTGCAGCGCTGCTGCTGATCGCATTGCTGCACCATGTAAATAGACGGCGATCACGCCGTCTAACAGTCTCCCGAGCGGCGATATCCGCTCGGAGACTGAAGGTGGGGCGGAGCTCCGCCCCCCCCCCCCCCCCAAGCAGGAGATGCGCGCGCGTTCTCCTGCAAAACAGACCTCCCGGGACTTTACACCAATCGGCGTTAGGCGGTCCTGGGGCTGCCGCCATGGCCACGCCCCTCGGCGTGACGCGGTCGGCAAGAGGTTAAATGTCTGGCACACATGGTGTAAACAAAATCCACAAAATCTATTGTAACATTTGTAAAAGCATATATACTCCTACTACGTTTCATCAGTTAATGAAACATTTCCACCATTTTTCAAATTGTCTGAACATTGGCAAACTATAAAGTAGACAGTTATCAATTTTTTTAATAGATGACTGCTAAACAACTGTATCACATTCTTAACAAGCAATAATCCCAAGAGAGGAATCTATTTTGCTATATTTAGGAATTAGAATTACTAATATTCTCTTTTTCCAGCAAATTTGAAAGCTGAGCTGTGTAACACAGCAATTCATAACAAGTAATGAAGCTACAAACAAATGTGCAAGGTTGTGCATTACAGAGTGTAGTTAATGTTATTATTCTCATGCTATTGACTAGGAAGCTTGTTTCAGATACAGAGTAATATCATCCACAACAAAATCATCTAGGTTACCTCAAAGATTGATTATGTTTTATGCAATAACAATAAATGACCTGCATTGTGTATGGCAGTTCTTGAAATGCGGCACCCAGGAAACACTGGTAAGGCTGTGGGTATGTGCAAGATGGGCCCCAGCCACAAACCATAGTCTATGGTCAAATTACACATTTTATTTATGTTCTAATATAACAGAAGTGCTAATATTGGGGGGGGGATGCATAGCTTACGTTTGATTGCTATAAAGTATTGAGGAAAAGTTTAACAGGTTAAGAATCGGATGAAGGTGTTCCCTCACCTCTGTAAGGCTTCTTACATGAAAGACTACACTGTGCTTGTTGGGCTGGCCACTGAGTGCCTTGTGCTTGCAAAGTAATGCAGCTGAGCAGCAATATTTGTAATCCCTGACGTGTCAGCACTTGAGACATGGTGCAGTTACCCAGCAGCAAAAAACGCATCAAGTCAAATCAGCACAGCCACATTCAGATGTGACTCTATGCAGTGGCCACCTCTCCAATGCCTGTGCTGAGCACCAGCAAGCATTTATCAATGTCAGCCTCCAGTGTGAAAGAGACCTAACTTGGTTTCCAGTGGCTGTGTGCTTGCTCTCTCTACTCTTCTGCCCCTGCCTCCTACACTGAATAGACACATGGCCATAGTAATGGCTGACTCACTTCAGCAGAAGTGGAGGGGAACAGAGTGAAGAGAAAAGGTAGAGAGCTTCTAGCTCACAATAACTATACTGCACTCTGCATTGAAAGTAAACATTATTACACTCAGAGATTGCTAAGCTCCAAGGGGAGAGGGTTGCTAAATTTCTGGTTTAGATGTTTATGATGTTCTTTAATACTTCCAATGTGTACAGCAATCCTACACAAAAAGTGAATATGTTTTCTAGAGCTAATCATTCGTTGTCTTTAAAAAATATATAAGAAATAACTTTACTGCCATTCCAGTTTTTCAATTAGTTGCATTTTAGAATTCAGTTTACTTTACGAAATCTTCGAGAGTAGTCTTAACACCATTAAAATATTTTTAGCATCAAAACTGCATTACAAGCAGCAATTATTAACCAAAATAATCAATTAGTCTAAAAATCAATATCAATTTGCTTTAGAGTGCATGCTGCAAAGTTTGACTTGGCAATTAATGCCTTGCCAAGACTATTAGCACTAGCCATAAAGTTAACCACAAAAGTTGAAAACATGGCCATCTAAAATCAAGCCAATACAATACAATTTCTATATCGTTCAGCCTAATCTTTGAGACTTAAAGCGGAATATAACCCTGCATTTCAACTTTGCTCTAAAACATTATTTACAGAATATTATATGCAAGTAGCATTTTTTTTACTAGACCCGCATAGGAAGGGTTAAACACAGAGGTTTAAAGTTCCATGGAGAGATATGCAGACGTTTAGATAGATACATTTAACTAAATAGAATGTAACAAGTGATAAATGTTACACACTCTTTGGCTGTCCTCCAGCTCCTTCTCAGTCAGAGAGAGTGAGTCACATTCAACACTTAGATACATTTATGTAAACAAAATGTATCTATGTAAGCTTCGGATGCGTCTGCAGTTCTCTCCAGGAACTTTAAAGCTGGTTGCATAAAATATACTGTAAATAATGTTTAAGAGCAAAGTTGAAATGCAGGGTTATATTCCGCTTTAAAGTAAGTTTCACTCTATTATAATGTGTACCCAATCAAATGAATCCTGGAGTCCATGTGAAATGCTCATAGTAAAGCACATCATGCACAATAGATGCTGCCCATAAGGCAATATAAAAGCAAAATTAATTAAAAACACCCCCATGTGAGACCAAAGAGTGTTGTTGCAATACATTTCATTTTGCTGCTAAATTGGTTTCACGAATGACCAACCAGAAAGAGGAACATCTGCTAAGATGTAAAACCTGTGCATACATCAATGCTACAGTAAAGGTTATTACGTCACATTTTTAGAGGGTTCACACAATGATTTTTTTTATCTGGAAATCTTCTACTGTGGTCTACCTAATTTTGTATGAAATTTGTCCCAAATAAATGAACAAGCTAAGTGAATTATAAATAATGGAAACAGGTTTTTAATATTCTCACAAATGCTTGGTATACACAAGTATTTTTTTTCTGTGTAGAATAAACCGTCCATTTCATTGAGTGCAAACTGATTCCCCTTTTTGTATTTAATCAATCAAATGTGATCAGTAGAGTGTAGAATCAAAAGAACATTGATTGTCATGGCAAAAAAATTCCATCCTACAAATGTAGGGTGGGTTTTTGAAACTTTTTGGTCTACTATTTTTCAGTCAAGTTTTGCAGCATGCACACATTTCTCTGCCTATATTTTCACTATAGAAGTGACTGTACATCAATTGCTGTGCGTGCTACAGTATGTGATCAGTTATTTTTCAATAAATTGTTGGATTTATATCTAACAATTTAATCAAATTTAAAGTTTATGAAGTTCAAATAGGTTTATGCATGCCTTACTTAACTTAAGATTGTAGGGCCACATTACTACTGGACATCATTAGAACAGACAGTTCAACCACATGGTACAACTGCATACTGTAAAATGTGGTTTAACTTATTTTATTTCAAAAGACTGTCTGCTGTCATCTCATAAAAAAAGGGGTATTTGTATTTCTGGTTAGGCATCTTTAAAAGATACTTTCAAGGTTTTGAACACTGATTAATATCCATACACCTTGATAATTCCAAAAGAATCAACATTTTAGTGAAGGAGGGGAGAGCACGCACCACTTTGCATTTAGTGGGGGCGATCAAGGTTAGTGACTCGAGTATAAGTCAAGACCCCCACTTGTGGGCCACTTTTTTGGCTCAAAAACTCAGCTTATACTCAAGTAAATAGAACATTGTCGGTTTTAAGTGTATACTCTTCTATCCAGCCCCCAGTTCAAACAGAGCAGCAAAATACACAAAGAGGCATATAGTATGGTAGCGACACAGATGTGACCTGCAAGCCAGCAAATTGGCAAGTTAGAAAACTAACTTCTGACTTGAGGTTCTCTTCAGCTCTTCTGGTCCAGGTCATTGTCTCAGTCACTGTACCTTAAAGTGAACCTCCAGACTAAAAATCTACTCAGCAGAACTGAAACGGCTTGGTGTTTCTTTAACAGTTTCACAGTATCAAAACTTTGTTTTTCTTACCAAAGCATCATTTTAGCTGCATTTTTAGCTAAGCTCCACCCATCAAAGAAAAAAAGTCCTGATGCTGTGCAGAGCATGCTGAGATTTCCTATGGTGTTATTCACGTGGCCTAGCAACTGGGAGAGGTGCTCAGGACACAGGACAGTTGGAACTGTGTCTCATGCTCCCTGTCACCTCCTTTCAACCAAAAAGCTGGCTACCATCATGAAATCAAACATTTTCCTGTTCTTTTAAAACAGTGTGGGTAAGAGATTATATTACCTATCTATTTTAATTAACATAACTAATGTAACTTAATGACAGTATGTTTGTTTAGGCTTGAGTTCCTCTTTAAAGTAAATTAGATTGGAACCAGAAGAAAAAAAAGAATTCTGAGTGAGGAGGAACCTACTGTTGGGAGTAGTGATATCAGATTGATGCATCGATGACATGTCAGCTCAGACAGTACCATGGTGTATGTGGACATGCATCTTTTTTTTCCATACAGGATGTTTAATTTATCTCACAAAAACACAACGTTTGTCATGGAGGTGTAGAAGAGTATGTAAGCACAGCTAAAGTTAAGGATATCAAAATAATTATTTTATAAATCAGTGGGCACAGTAATAAAAGTATTATCAAATATAACATAAAAACAATGCCTTTAGTTGGTTTAGGGGTAAGACTTTATCTTCAGAACATAGAATGACATCTTCAACAAGCAGAAAAAAAAAATCAAAGATGTACTTAGCTGTTAGTTCAGCCTTGTACTTATTGCCAGTTTTATAAAGATGTATTCCCTATACAATGAATGATGGGAATTTTATTCTTTAAAAATAAATAAGTTCCTCTAAGGATAAAGTTTTTTTTCCACTGCCATCAAATATCCCACTCTTCATATTCACTTGCTGTTTTCTGTCCAAGACACTGCAGACATTTCTAAATGCATTGCAGAAGCATTAGAAAAGATGTATTTCATCAGCTGAACTCTAAACAGGTTTGTCACTGCCATGTTCCGCTGTTACTGACCATTTTAATCTGTACGGAGGGATATTGCAAGCTGTTTTTAGACAGCAACAGAAGGAGATATTTAAAATTAATGATGATGCAGAGTGAGCCTGATGTGGTTTCTGGCCAGTTGGCGAGAACACCAACCTCACTGTAACAGTCACCTTGACACCTCTTGAACCAAATCTATTTGTTATGTCATATATTAAAAGGTAGGGGACACATTTGTATAAATGCCAGTTGTAATAGAGGCACTTGTCACAAATTATGCCATAAACATTATCCTTTCACAGTTAGTAAAACATCTAAAGCTGCAAAATGCTGACACGCAACATCTAATATATTCAGACTAAATTGCACAGCATCATATCCACTTACTGTATGACACAGGATTTATTTTATAGCCACTGGAGTTAAAAAATAAAAGTTACTAGAAAAAATATAAAATGATATAATAGGATGAACATGTATTCCTAAAACAGATTGTATTATATAGTCTCACTTTCATAAAAAGAAATATTTGTTATACTTTTTGCCAAACCTTACATCTGGAATACAAATGCTTAAAGTAATATTGTCATGAGAGGGATATGGAGGCTGCCAGGTAGGTTGACCTGATGATCTTTTATATTTAAATAGTATCTAAGTCATACACTGGAAACAAGCACGTAGCCAGTGAGGTCAAACATTAGTCAGTGTACTGGGTATGCATATTTTTTCTGGGTTTGTGGCTCAAATTATTATAAGTAAATGATCACAGCTAAATGGCCACATAGGAAGTAGAGATTTGCACAGTAGGGCATTTTTTTCCTTACTATTAGGACAGAGAACCAGGACAAGAAAAAGGTGCCTCACTAAAAACATTTTAACCACTTAAGCTTATCTGGACAAGTATTTTTATCCAGATAGGTGCAACTGAAGGCCAACTGGACAAGTATTCTCATCCAGTTTGCAAGCAGTGGTACCCGTGGGGTTGCGGCCCTGCGTACCCCGGTAGTTTTCCGTTTCGGCGATTGGGGAAGAAAAGAAAAGCTTCCCGGAACCAATTGCAGTGCCTGTAATGAATGGACATGACCCCAATCAGGGGCCATGTCCATTCATAAGAATGAACGTGAATGAATGGGGAAAACAAACACTTCCTGGTAATGAAGGAAGTGTTTCTATCACCATCTAGTGGCGAAAAGTTAAATTAAAAGTTAAAAGTTAAATTACACGGCACAAATTTTATTTAAAAAAAAAATGAATACAATTAAATCACTTCCAAAGCTCACTCCCCCACCCCTGTTACCAAGCAAACAAATAAAATAAAAGTAAAAAAAAAATCTATAAATAGTTGCCTTAGGGACTTACAATTGATGGCACACGCACAAAAAAACCCAGAAAAAATACACCTTTATTTCCAAATAATATATTGTCACCATACATTGTATTAGGAACATAATTTAAATGTGGTTATAGTCAGGACTAACGGGCAAATAAAATTGGTGGGTTTATTTATAGTAGCATTGTTTATTTTAAAACTATAGGGGGTAGGATTGAAGAAAAGTGTAGTGTACGTTTCTTTTTTGTGTGTGTGTGTATTTGCCTATAAAATGCATAAAAAATAAAGGAATTACATAAAACAAGTATTGCTCACAAAAAGCTTAATTTGTGGCAAACAAAAACAAGATATAGATCATTTACATGTGATGAGTAGTGAAAAATTATTGGCGAATGAATGGGAGAAGCACTGATGGGAAAATTGCTTTTGTCCTGAAGGTGAAAACACTTGCGGATGTTAAACAGATTTATTCATATTTTGACTATTTCCAATTTATAAAGGTTGATTTTGCTTTAGTCTATTTTCTGTATTCCATAATTTACCTTCTACTTTTCCAAACCTGTAACTTTTTTTCTTTGGAAGGCATATACAGATTCAGTTTTGATCGGCTAATTTTACCATTTCCAAGCAGTATGAGAGCTTACATGCATAATATTTTTATAGTGTTCTAATCTGTCGGCCCTCATACTACATAGAGTCAGTAAACTTAGCCAGCGATTGGCCAATCAAAAATGGATGTGTGTATGCACCTTTAGATATCAATAAACTTGTTGTCTGCTGAACAGCTCTACTTTCATGTTACCAGCGCCATCCTCTGTTTCTTTCAAAGACTTCACCTCTCATGGTCTTTTTGATACTGTTGCTTCATTTGGTTACTTCCATACTATATTTACAATTTCTCAGGATTATGAGGAAGCTGAGAATTAGCAAAGGTCGCTACCAAATACTTTCTGCTGGATCCTAAACGGGACCTACTTAGGCTACATATAGAAAGTATACATAAGTGTCAACAAAAAACCTTTATACAATGTTTAGAGTAAACAATAAGAAGTATTGATATTTCACACTATGTAAAGTATAGGTAAAGATATAATCTTAAATCTGAAAATACACTTACAAAGTTAGGTTTGGGATATGTTCTCTACCAGCTGCACTTGCAGATTGCGTATTGGAGAGTGTGCTGGTGGTTTATATTAACTACTCAGGTTACTTATAAAAGAGCTGAGACAGTAACTATAATCATGTGACAGTGGGTCATATGACTAGTTACAGTCTCAGAACTTATGTGAGGAATCAGAATATTCAGGGAGACATGCTAGCATGCAGAGATAAGCATAAATGACTGTCTGAATCTCTAATGTGCATGCTGCATCCATACATGCTTCCAACGTGCATTCTGCATTGTGAAGCTGGGTGGAATCCAAGGACATGAGGGAGGATAGACTTATTGGTGAGTGATTTTATTTTTTTAAATATTGGCACAAGAATTTTGAGGTTGGCACATTTGTTACATCCAGCTGGAGAAAGGTTGTATTTTCCGCTGGGTTTCCATTGCTTCACACATGATGCAATTGCTGTAGCACTATAACAGTAGAGGAGACTGATTCTCTGGTATACTTCCCTTGGGGAATAAAAATAGAAATGCCTTATACCAGACCATAGGGCTTAGCTGTGGATACTTTAGTGGGTACTCTGAATTGGTGCTTACCTATGTACTGTATAGAGATTATTAAAAGGACCACCACTAATCGATCCATTTATTTTGATCCACATTACCCATATTTCACTTTTACTGGTTAAAGTTTCCCTACTTGTTACGTTTGCTTTGCTACTCAACTCTTTATTTTAGTCTCTAGCATACAAACTCCAGTCTGATAAATGTGTAGATCAGTCCCAAATCAATCCATCTGTTATATCTCTCCCTAATTCATTATGCTATATTACACAAATCGCCTGACCATCTGCAAGATGTAGGTCACCATGATAATTTGCAGAGCTTGACTGGCTCGATTTATAAAACATTTGCAGTTTATTTATTTATTAATTATTGCACAGCTTTTTTAGCATTTTGTTGCAGTTTTGTGAGTTTAATTTTAATGTTTTGTGCATTCTTTTTAACAAATTGGGGTAACCGTGTAAACATGAGTCAGTAGCAATACTATTTTTCATGCAGAGTTAGTTTGTCCTTGATTGTGTGTGCAGCAAAAATGGTTCTAGGATGATCAGATTCGGTATGGAGTAATGCATCACTATAAAAGCTGAAATGTCATCCAGGTGTAGAAAAGCTGACATGAATAGGCAATTCTAATTGCTATTAAGATAGGAAATAATTTAGTAAAAATAAACAATTATCATTAACCACTATTTTGAAAAGAGGAAGCATTATAAAACAAACATTGAAAAGCTATATTTTCTTGCAAAGACCAATGCCCCTTTTCAATTTAGCTTTCATGCCTCTCTTTCAGAATCAGAATCAATTATTTTGCCAAGTACAAATGGGGGGGGGGGGGATGTACCCGGCATTGGTTTTGGCTCATACAGGTTCTGTAAGGATTGGGGGATAATGGCCGAAAGCCAAGGGTCAAGGCTGCCATACTACAGCATTTCTCAAAATATAAATAAATAACTTATTTCCTGACTCATTTTGAATTGCTGATCCTTTACCACAGACAGTTCAATCGCATGTCTCCCATGTTCTACTACGATGATTCCGCCATGATTTTCACAAAATCTCTTGGGTGTATGGTGCAACTGGGGCCTTTTTGTGATTGCCAAAGGGAAAAATATTTTTAATTGCGGAAACGCAATTGTGTTCCTATACTTTTTATAGGAGCTCAAGTGCACAAAAAAGTGCAGCAAGCATGATGGAAAAATTGTGTCACAAACTCAAGATTGGCTTGACCAGGACCACACCCCTAAATGCATTGAAGCAACTGCCATGTGACCGTTTGATTAGATAACTGTAGTAATGAGAAATTAAACAGGTGTTCCTAATAATCCTTTAGGTGAGTGTATGTATAAAAGTAAACATTTCCACCAACGTTATGACACAAACATGTTCAATAAGATCATATAAGGAAAAACTGTATTCACAATTTGTAATATATATATATATATATATATAGTCTCTTTTGCCATGTATGTAAAGTATATTTACAATATTTTTGTGCTATGTTGTAAAAACAATTGCTACACTTTTTTTATTTGTGCATCTATTTTCTCACATGTGTCTGCCTAAGCACAGATGGCATTTATATTTGTGCATTTATTCCTCCCATGTCTACCAAAGCACAGATAACATAATGACTTTAAATGAAAGTACTTATTATTTTTAGCTTCACTATGGTAGATATTTTCTCATGAAGGTCTTTGAGTGTAGGTGTTTAAATCTATGTACGTCGTAGGTTTCACATTATTTTAAGCTTTATATTATGTATGTATGTATAATAACCTTTCCTTTTTTATTCCATGTTTTACCTGTGATAGCTTATTTAATTCTGCTTGTTATATTACATAAAGAGTCCTTGAGACAGATTAATGAGAGCAGCCAATTCACCTCAACTTCAGATCTCTATTTTTTGGGGGGAAGAAAAAGTGAAATTAAATACAGGACTGGATCCCAGTCTTTCTGATCCAGTTCTTTCATTCGGGGTCATTGACATTTACATTGTTAACACCACCACAGGTTCTCTTTACAAAGTTTCCTCTATCAGACAGCTCTTTCAGTGAGGAATTACCAACTGTTTGATCTTATAATAGGCATCTATATGGTCATAATGCTAATTCACACAGAGCTTTCACAAAAGTGTTAAAAAAGGAGAGAAGGAAAAAAAAAGAAAGAAAAGAAAAACCTTTTATTCCAAAGGCTGAATGACACAAATTGTCATGCAGATCAAATGTACTCTACAAGCATTCCTAGCTATGACTAAGAATGACAAGAAGAGAAGTGAAATTGCTGTACCCCTTGCTTCTGGCGTTCAAACGGTTTGCCATTTATTTTATCAGTTAGTTAGTGATTTCTGTTTACACTAGGAGAAAAGTCTGACATACGAAATAACACTTTATATGTAGCTAACACAAAAGTGCTATGGGTTGTAAAATCAGCTTTCTTTGAATACTTTTGAAGTATTCTAGCAGTGTGCCAAAGATAAATTACATTTTTTAATCTACGCTTAATGCAAACCTGAATGAAACGTTCCACTTCTTGAGCCAATCTCTGTCATGTTTTGCATGCTTCAATAGCATTTTTTTTGCAACACAGAATGAAACCTTGTTGGCCAGAGCATCATTATTGTTTTATGGGGCCTCCATATTGCCTTTTGGAAATGTAGGAAATTACCCTAGCTACAGAGCTGCTGTTCCTGTGTGAAGTTCCCGCTCTGCACATAAATGCTTGCATCTGCAACCCCCCACCTCAGAAATATTCCCACTAAAGGAGGCAACAGAATAAAACAAAGCACAAGCATCATAACTCCTTTGGTGATTAAAATAAGCAAACAAACCAAATATTTAGAACCAAAGCTTTTTTTTAACATATAAGTCCTAAAATAAAAAGTAAGCTCCCCTTACAGGGGCAAACCCAGGATTTTAAAGGGGGGGGGGGATTCCTGAAATGTCTCTCTCGGCAAGTCGTGTACTACAGTGCATCTGCTGACCCAGTGTCCTTGATCATGCTCCCATAGCCCTGGAATGCTCTGCGCAAACACACTATGTTAAGAGTCGTAGCCACACATGCGCAGAATGCTCCGAGCCATGGGAACGCAATAACCCATGCTGCCAGGCCAGTGTATACACAGTAGTGCACGACTTGAATTCTGTACTCGAGGGCATTAGTGCTTCTAAAGGCTTGCAGAAGTGGGACATTTGAATGGGGGACAGTGGTGGAACAATTCCATGGAGAGTGGACAGGGAAGGTTTTAGAAGATATCCACATCTTCAATCTCCATAGGAGAGTAGCTGATTTTTTTTATTTCTACTCATTGGACATTTTTTACAATACAGAAATTCCATCTTTCTGGTTTGGATATGATGGAAACCCTGATTAAACAGAATTAAGACTGACTGACTGTCACAGATTGTGACAGTCTGACTCACTTGTTGGCTGCTGCAGACTGTGAAACTTACTTGCACTGCCTGTGTGTGGTGTCCCTCCTGCAGGGAATTCTGTGTGTCCTAGTGCTGCTCCTGTGTGAGAGACTCTGTCTGCAGTAGGAGACTGCCTAAGAGATTTATTTATGGGAAGAGCGGGGTAACCATCCTGATGCTGGGGCCAAAACACTCAGCTCCTGGCTGACTATAATCTGTAGGATGCAGATGGTGTTGCACAAACAATTCTCATCTGCCTTTCTCACTAGTGGCTGGAGAGGCTCACTCATTGGACAAATAGAGGGAAGTAGGAGGAAGAAGGAGGAGCATGTTAGTACTATACTGACGTGGGTGGCTCCAGGTAGCGGTAATACCCCCCTGCGCTCGCCACTGCCCTGAAAACCGATATGAACTCAATTATGATGCAATAAATGTGATGCTATTTTGAATATAAACTTACTTATGCTTTCTTCATTTAAATTGCACATTTTTGAATCTCAATTTGATGAACCCCCTTTTTTTAAGTTAGGCTGTTTTGTAAGTTAGAGTTCCTAACTTCAAGTATGCTTTAAATGAGAACGGAAGTGAGAAGAACATGGAGCCTACCATACTACTAAACAATACCAGTTGCCTGGCATCTCTGCTGATCTATTTGACTGCAGTAGTGTCTGAATAACATCAGAAATAAGGAAGCATGCAGCTAATCTTGTCTGATCTGACAGTAATGTCAGAAACACCTGATCTGCATTTGCTTGTTAAAAGTATTAGAGGCAGAGGCTCAACACATTAGCCAGATAACTGGTATTGCTTAACCCTCCTGGCGGTCTATTAGAAACCGCCAGGGGGCAGCGCAGCACTATTTAAAAAAAATGTTTTAAATCATGTAGCGAGCCTATGGCTCGCTACATAATAGCCGGTGTACAGCGGCATCCCCACGCCCGCTTCAATCGCCTCCGGCGATCTTTGATCAGGAAATCCCGTTCAAAGAACAGGATTTCCTGAAGGGCTTCCCCCGTCGGCGACGGGGCGGGATGACGTCACCGACGTCATGGACGCCGTGACATCTAAGGGAGTCCTGATCCACCCCTCAGCGCTGCTTGGCACTGATTGGCACGGGGGGCGGCATGGCGCTGTGATTAGCTGCGATCTTGCGCAGGGCGGCGGCGATCGGAATGCACACGCAGCTGGCAAAGTGCTAGCTGCGTGTTGCAAAAAAGAAATGATACAAATTGGCCCAGCAGGGCCTGAGAAATCCTCCTGCGCGGCATAGCCCGAGCTCAGCTCGGGCTTACCGTCAGGAAGGTTAAAAGGAAATACATACGACAGTCTCTATATCCCTCTTGTCCTTTAACATTTACATAGCCTAAGTAGCTGAAAAGTCTGACATTCAAACAGTTTTGCAGACATCTTGCTGGTAATACTTATAAATGTGTTTTGCCAAGTTTTTTTCTTTTTTTTTATAGGTGAAACACACCTGCTTCACTTATTATCCACAAGCACACTTCCGGCTTCATATAGAATTGTATGCCTAGGTCCTCACCCCGTTACAAGGACCGGCACCACACAGCGTAATTATAGCTCTTTAAGGTTTTATTGGTGACAGCATAATAGCAACAGCATGATAGCAACAACAGACCGCTGTTTCTGCCTTCTCAGGCCTTTGTCAAGTTGCCTAGTGACATGATCACTAGGCAACTTGACAAAGGCCTGAGAAGGCCAAATAACGCTGTCACCAATAAAACCTGCTTCACTTATAACTCACCTGTGCAAATATGTAACATTTTTGCTAAAATTTATGGTGAATCGAAAATGACCATATTTACTCAGTAGACCAGTGGCACACTTAAAATGAATGTACTTTTGCAGGTTAGTCAAAAATATGTCAGTGGATTTATGAACCTACCTCCATGTAACTTGTGAAAATTACTTTAAAATAACGGCATCAAGATTACCCAAAAAATCGTAATCACAGCCAGATTTGTAACACACAATTGATATGAACATTTGTGAAAGTACTAGCAGATACAGCAGATAAGCGACACCTAGAGACAGCTGGTGGCAGGCTCTACCATTTTAT